>NC_064645.1:425830945-426133976 GCF_023864345.2 Schistocerca serialis cubense
GTTGGGGGAAAAATACATTTATTTCATCTTTAAAAAAATAGACTTGATCCGACTTCGTGAAAGGAAAATAGTTACAGGTTCCTGGTCGCGGCTTACCATGAAATAAGAGCAAAACCAAAAATGGTGGCCACAAAAGGAAGTATGTAAGTGCATTCACGTGCCTCAGTTTCGATCTGTGTTCCTGTTCTGTTGTTATGCCGGTTATCGACAGCAGTAACTGTTAACGAATTGAAAGCGGTGCACTGAACTATTAGCGGTGGTCGCACCTTGGAATCTTACGTTAAAGAACGCTAGTGTTCAAAACTTACGGACGAAAGTAGGTTTCACTGCTGCCCGTTGTGACCGAGCGGTTCTAGGCGCTTCAGTCCGGAACCGCGCTGCTGCTACGGTCGCAGGTTCGAATCCTACCTCGGGCATGGGTGTGTGTGATGTCGTTAGGTTAGTCAGGTTTAAGTAGTTTCTAGGTGTAGGGGACTGATGACCTCAGATGTTAAGTCCCATAGTTTTCAGAGCCATTTGAACCATTTGAAAGTAGCTTTCACATGATGTGCCACTGCCAAGTAACATAGGTCGACGAAACTAACATAATACAGAACAATACAGCACGGTACGGTAACTACAGAAGGTAACTGAAAGGAGTAAGCAGTAAGCCGAGCAGATATGACACATTTATTAAAATAAAATAACTGCTTCGACGTCACCGTGGTTCACGATGGTACTCAAACCTCAGGCAAGAAAACAGGAAATTAAGTGGAAGGACTGGGCAGATTGGAGTTCACATCATTCACCACTGTTTATTAGAACATACACTCCTGGAAATTGAAATAAGAACACCGTGAATTCATTGTCCCAGGAAGGGGAAACTTTATTGACACATTCCTGGGGTCAGATACATCACATGATCACACTGACAGAACCACAGGCACATAGACACAGGCAACAGAGCATGCACAATGTCGGCACTAGTGCAGTGTATATCCACCTTTCGCAGCAATGCAGGCTGCTATTCTCCCATGGAGACGATCGTAGAGATGCTGGATGTAGTCCTGTGGAACGGCTTGCCATGCCATTTCCACCTGGCGCCTCAGTTGGACCAGCGTTCGTGCTGGACGTGCAGACCGCGTGAGACGACGCTTCATCCAGTCCCAAACATGCTCAATGGGGGACAGATCCGGAGATCTTGCTGGCCAGGGTAGTTGACTTACACCTTCTAGAGCACGTTGGGTGGCACGGGATATATGCGGACGTGCATTGTCCTGTTGGAACAGCAAGTTCCCTTGCCGGTCTAGGAATGGTAGAACGATGGGTTCGATGACGGTTTGGATGTACCGTGCACTATTCAGTGTCCCCTCGACGATCACCAGTGGTGTACGGCCAGTGTAGGAGATCGCTCCCCACACCATGATGCTGGGTGTTGGCCCTGTGTGCCTCGGTCGTATGCAGTCCTGATTGTGGCGCTCACCTGCACGGCGCCAAACACGCATACGACCATCATTGGCACCAAGGCAGAAGCGACTTTCGTCGCTGAAGACGACACGTCTCCATTCGTCCCTCCATTCACGCCTGTCGCGACACCACTGGAGGCGGGCTGCACGATGTTGGGGCGTGAGCAGAAGACGGCCTAACGGTGTGCGGGACCGTAGCCCAGCTTCATGGAGACGGTTGCGAATGGTCCTCGCCGATACCCCAGGAGCAACAGTGTCCCTAATTTGCTGGGAAGTGGCGGTGCGGTCCCCTACGGCACTGCGTAGGATCCTACGGTCTTGGCGTGCATCCGTGCGTCGCTGCGGTCCGGTTCCAGGTCGACGGGCACGTGCACCTTCCGCCGACCACTGGCGACAACATCGATGTACTGTGGAGACCTCACGCCCCACGTGTTGAGCAATTCGGCGGTACGTCCACCCGGCCTCCCGCATGCCCACTATACGCCCTCGCTCAAAGTCCGTCAACTGCACATACGGTTCACGTTCACGCTGTCGCGGCATGCTACCAGTGTTAAAGACTGCGATGGAGCTCTGTATGCCACGGCAAACTGGCTGACACTGACGGCGGCGGTGCACAAATGCTGCGCAGCTAGCGCCATTCGACGGCCAACACCGCGGTTCCTGGTGTGTCCGCTGTGCCGTGCGTGTGATCATTGCTTGTACAGCCCTCTCGCAGTGTCCGGAGCAAGTATGGTGGGTCTGACACACCGGTGTCAATGTGTTCATTTTTCCATTTCCAGGAGTGTATTTATTTAAGAAAAATAATTAAAATCGGGTAGAAATATTTAACAGGGTTACGAACAATACTCTGAACTTTCCATAGTTAAAGAATTACACACCTTAGTTTAGTGACACTATAAATAAGCCAACAGTTAAAAGGTGTGCCCGACAGCGATTCTTAGATCTCAGACTCAAAACTTCTACCTTTACGGACCGCACCTCAGAAAATGCTTCAACGATTGAACAAATAATTAATATTTGGGAACAGACAGCTCTTTACAACGACATACAAGCATAACTCATCTCAACAGGTTAAAAATCTTGATAGTCTTACAGGAAGGCAGAGTAACTTACAGCTGCCTCAAGACAACTGGGGAAAAATTTTTGAAATTCACCTCCAAGGGTATCTAGATATTTTAATAAAGTAAACAGGTGCACAGATTTATAGCGTTGCCTTCAGGTAGACAGAGCAAGTTTCCTTACATCTCGCCCCCAATGGGCAGTAAAGAAATTAATAATAGGACGAGTGTTCACCGACCGATGTAACTGCCTTCAAACAGACAGTGAAAAGCCTCTTAAGATGTACTCTAGAAAACACTTAAGTGATTCAGTAAGTGAACGTGTATGCATGACGGCTCAAGAACGCCTTTTAGAAAGGAAGAGAACCAGTAATTAGTAGTCAGTAGGTTGTAATGCACCAACGACCGTCCTGCAGTTCTCAACCCCGATGGTGGTGGAACGGGATGCCTTACCACAAGAATCCTTATAAACCTTGTGGCCAGCATGGGAGCAAGCTGCAGAGGGTGCACTGTCGTCCGTGGTGGACACACACCCTACTAAGAACCATACCCTGTCTTTAAAATGGCCAGGGCACCATCAAGAATCGCGTCACTTCCGTGTAATTATTAACTTCGAATAAAAGTGTCATTTCTGTCCGCCTGAGTGTTTCTCTGTTGCCTTTTGTACTATACTGAAGCAGTTCAGTCTATGTACGGTCCTTCACCGAGCTATATTACTTGACAGTGACAAATCGTGCGAAGGTTACTTTCATCCTTAAGTTTTGCAGACTCTTGTAATTAGATAGGCGCAGGGCTTTTAGTTACTGACCTCTGAGTTATTAAATTTGTCCCCATCTCGCCGGTTAAACTGTGGCTGGTGACCCTTATTGAGACTGATTTTACATGTGTAGTAGTTTAGGAAATTAATGCGGTCTGCGCAATAGGACTAATGATAAAATGGTTCAAATGGCTCTGAGCACTATGGGACTTAACATCTGAGGACATCAGTCTCCTAGAACTTAGAACTATTTAAACCTAACTAACCTAAGGACGTCACACACATCCATGCCCGAGGCAGAATTCGAACCTGCGATCGTAGCGGTAGCGCGGTTCCAGACTGAAGCGCCTAGAACTGCTCGGCCACACCGGCCGGCGACTCATGATATTTTTAAAAATATCCGTAATCAGAAATATCGATTTTTAATCAAGTATTAATATCAGCTCGTGGTACATGGGGGTAAATTATCGATATATCGACGGATAAAATGTCGATGTACAGAGCATAAAAATATCGGATGCACATTGTAAATATACTGCTGGGTTCAAATGGCTTGGTTCAAATGGCTCTGAGCACTATGGGACTCAACTACTCAGGTCATCAGTCCCCTAGAACTTAGAACTACTTAAACCTAACTAACCTAAGGACATCACACACATCCATGCCCGAGGCAGGATTCGAACCTGCGACCGAAGCGGTCCCGCGGTTCCAGACTGTAGCGCCTAGAACCGCTGGGTTCAAAGCAGTATATTTAAGTATTGATTTATTATTATACATTCTGTGCATGAACAAACTAGGTGCCTGCTTATCCCCCTTAGAGCAAGAATTGAAAGGAAAACGATGCACGTTCACGCTTGGCGTTAACCACTTTGCTAACAATGGGAACTGCTTGTAAGTGGCACAATAAAAGGGGTTCGATGGATGTTTCGTTCCGTTTCGTCATATATCGGATTTGTCTGGAACACTTCATGTCGACTTCCCTGTTTTTCATTTCTGCAAACACTAGCGATCTAGCAGTTGTATTGTCAAAATTGCGTGGTGAAGCTAAACGTTGCATTTTCTGTTGGTCGCGCCGAACGCCGACTACGTCAGCAGTTCTCCTCACAGGTCTCTGCCCACCGTAAAGACCAATCTTGTTGTTTCGATTTTTGTTCATCGTTTTCAGCAACTGTTCTTGAAGGATTCCGATAGGAAGAAACAGCACACTACATGCGCTAAAAATTGTTTTTATCGCAAGTGGTGTGCTATTTCTTCACATCAAAAATACTGTTATTCCACTGGCACCACCCTCCCCCCCCCCCCGCCCCCCGTCGATTCGGACTACTACTTTGTGGCACCTATAGTTGCGTCAGACAGTAAAAGAGAAAGACTGGAAGTCATGAAATCTCAGAAAGTAGTTACATTCCTTCACGCAGTTACAGAAAAATTGTGTCCTACTACAACCTCAAAAGAACGTCTTCAAATATGTACCGAAAATTGTGAAAAAATACAATATAAATTAAAAATAGCGTCACTCGATACTGCAGTTTTAATATCGGTATAGACTGGTCGAGTGCTTCTAGGCATTTCAGTCCGGAACCACGAGTCTGCTACGTTCGCAGGTTCGAATTCTGCCTCGGGCATGGATGTGTGTGATGCCCTTGGGTTAGTTAAGTTTAAGTAGTTCTAAGTCTAGGGGACTGATGACCTAAGATGTTAAGTCCCATAGCGCTTAGAGCCATTTGAACCATTTGTAGCCGGCCGAAGTGGCCGTGCGGTTAAAGGCGCTGCAGTCTGGAACCGCAAGACCGCTACGGTCGCAGGTTCGAATCCTGCCTCGGGCATGGATGTTTGTGATGTACTTAGGTTAGTTAGGTTTAACTAGTTCTAAGTTCTATGGGACTAATGACCTCAGCAGTTGAGTCCCATAATGCTCAGAGCCATTTGAACCATTTTTTGAGCCATTTGTATCAGTAAACAGCGTGAAAAAGTATCGCCGTTATATATATATGTATCGATATTTATTTGAATTGTCGATACATCGACGAATCGATGTCTTACCAACAGCCCTACTGTGGAGCAGTAAATCGCGTGACTGGCTTCGCGCGCCGACCACCGCCATGAGGTCGTGGATTCTGTTCGCGGCTGTGATTTCGAGTGACGTGGCTGAAGCTTTCAGGGCGGACGAAAGGAACGTTTCACTCTGTCCCAATCTATTCCTTTCAACGACGTTGGACGCTCAACAAAAAAGCGCTAACGCAGAAACGGTATGCAGCAACACAAGAAGCCATCAGCATCACCAACACCACTGATTCAACACAGTCATGCTCTTGTTCCGTATTTCCTCCTTTCATTTTCTGCGTTTTCTGCAACTTCCATGCCAGGTTAACACTGTGTGCTGGACCGAGCCTCGAATGGCAACGTTCAATCGGCTGAGGTTGGTTGGTTGGTTGGTTGGTTTTTGGGGAAGGAGACCAGACAGCGTGGTCATCGGTCTCATCGGATTAGGGAAGGATGGGGAAGGAAGTCGGCCGTGCCCTTTCAGAGGAACCATCCCGGCATTTGCCTGGAGTGATTTAGGGAAATCACGGAAAACCTAAATCAGGATGGCCGGACCCGGGATTGAACCGTCGTCCTTCCGAATGCGAGTCCAGTGTCGGCTGAGGTACCCAGGCACTTTCCTCATCTACATCTGCGTGGCTGCTCTGCTGTCCACACATACACTGAGGTAACAAAAGTCATGGGATAGCGATATGTACAATACAGATGTCGGAGTATCTCGAACACAAGATGTAAAACGCTGCAGCGCATTGGCAGACTTGTCATTTGTACTCAGGTGTTTCATGTGAGAAGGTTTACAACGTGATAATCGCCGCACGACCGGAATTAACAGGCTCATAATGCGGAATGGTATGTGGAGATAGACTTATGGGGCATTCCAATTCGGAAATAGTTAGGGAATTCAATATTCCGAGATCCACAGCATCAAGAGTGTGCCGAGAATACCAAATTTCAAGCTTTTTCTCTCACCACGGACAACGCAGGAAAGAGCGGTGAAATAACAGCAGAGATCAATAAGGGATATACGAAGAACGAATCCGTTAGGACAGTGCAGCGAAATTTGGCGTTACTGGGCTACAGAAGAAGCCTATTTCTAGAAGGAGTCAAAGTAGAATCTGCTTCCCATTTCAAGTACTTAGGAAGCATGATGCCGAAAGACAACACCATTAAGCAGGAAATACTCGGCAGGACACAGAAGGCATCCAGTTTTTACAGTCAAATCAGAAATATGCTCTGGGACGATAAAATGACACGACGCAAAAGCAACAATGTATCACACATATTTCGTACCAATCCTAACATATGGTTTAGAGACATGCACCCTACTAAACAAAGACCTCAGAGGAATTCAGTTAACAGAAATGAGCTCCATTAGAACTAAGAACCAAACAGCTAGAAAGGACAGAATCAGAAACGAGGTGAATAAAAAGTAACTTGTATTGAGGTTCCTGTTAAGAGTGTCATAAAAAACGCAGACGTCAGTGGTATGGGTACATACCAGCGAAAGACTTGTCGTAAGTTGTTTCAACCTGAAGCTCGTAAGAAGAAGAGCACAGGGAGGAGCAAGAAAACGCTGGATAGAGACTGTAAGATCAGATGTGGAGGAGAAAGGACACAAGTGGGAAGTTTTCCTGGAATAGAAGATGCATGAAGCGAGAAGGAGATGCCGAGCGCTTGTACACAACACCTGGGGAACTGGAGCTGGAAAACGATGACGAACAGCATATCGGTTGTACCCTAGACGAATGGAAAACTTTAGACCCCCCCCTCCCCCCCCCCCCCCCCCCCTCCCCACCGAAGACATGGCCCGAAGTTGTCAGCAACGCGCTGTGTTAGCTGGTGGTAGCTCCATGATGTGGACCGCGTTTCCATGAAATGAACTGGGTCCTCGGGTCCAACTGAAGCTATCGGCTGCAAATGGCTATATTCGGCTATCTGAAGATTATTTTGAGCCATTCGTGGACTTAATGTTCCTAAACACCTATGTCGTGTCACAAGGCCACTATTGTCGGCCACTGCTTTGAAGAACATTCTGGACAATTCGAGTGAATCATCTGACCACTCAGATCGCCCGACATGAATCCTATGGAACATTTGTGGGACATCAGTATGGGGTTGTGGCTCTGCCTTGACGCAAAACACTTCTGTTGTTTATTTATTTATCCCTCGAAACTAGTTTCAAAATATCGCCTTCATTAATGAGTTATTTGACTGAAAACATACAAAAATGGCATACTTAAAAAACATTTTAAAACATTATTATATGTATGCTGTTTTGTTACAATTGTCATTTTTACAAAATTGTTAAGGCTTTCGTGGCCACTTGTTCACAAACTGCCTATTGGCTTCTGTCTCGGGTTCTTCGGCCGACGTTCATCTAATGATTTTACTGACGTTTCGGGAGCATGAGTGGCTGGCATTGTCAAAGCTTCACCCTCCATTGCCGGTAGTGAACTGGAGCCGAGCTCGCGGCCGCAGACTATATGTACCTGGCGCGCCAACGTCCGAGGGCTTCTCCGCGGTCATTTCCAGTGCGGTTCTCTTGCTACCTGCGACGGTCGTTCGTTGCAGTACGGGAAGCCAGGATCCGTTTACCTTAAGGCTCTACAGCCAGAACTTCCGTGTCGACGAATTTTATTACGTGGTCGGTCTCACTCAGTGCGTGCTCTGCCACGGACGATTTCTCCACCTGCCCCAACCTGCAATGTCGCTTATGTTCTTTGATTCTCGTGTCGAATGATCGTCCAGTCTTTCCGACAAAAACTTTTCCTCATGTACATGATATACCGTATATTCCTGACATTGCAAGTGGGTCCCTTTTCTCCTTTGCCGATCTAAGACACTCTTTGATCTTCCTTGTCGGTTTGAAAATCGTCTTCACTCCATGTTTGCGAAATATACGGTCGATTTTGTTCGTCACTCTGGGAATGTATGGCAGAAAGACCATACCCGACATTTCTTTTTCTGGTTCCTTACTTCGCCGAGTGTTTGGCTCTATTACACTTCTAATACAATTTGTGGAGTACCCATTGATCCTCAGAACACTTTCCAGGTGTTGCATTTTGCGTCTGAGGTGCTGCGGCTCACATATTCGCCCTGTTCGCGTTACGAGCGTATTAATCATGCCTCTTTTCTGGCTCGGGTGATGGATTGATAGTTTGTGCAGGTATCGGTCCGTGTGTCGGTTTTCGATACACGCTGTGTCCCAGGTTTTCGCCATCCCTTGTGACCAGCACATCTAGAAATGGCAGTTTTTTGTCCTTTTATACTTCCATGGTAAATTTTATGTTGTCATGGAGGCTGTTCAAGTGTCTTAGGAAGCCACCGAGCTGTTCTTCACCATGGCTTCACACAACGAAAGTATCATCGACGTATCTGTACCACACCTTAGGTTTGCAAGTCGCCAAGTCATTTTTGTGAATAATTTCATAATACCTTATTCACTGTGCGCCACAGCATGATTTTACAATAGTCGTCGCTGTTTCCGGTATATTTCTTTTTATTTTTGTTTTGTTGCGGACGCACAATCCGATATTGTTGTTTTTGTATGCAAACACGGACCAATGGAAGAGTTTCAAGATTAAATTACACTACCGTCCATTAAAGTTGCTACACCACGAAGATGACGTCCTACAGACGCGAAATTTAACTGACAGGAAGAAGATGCTGTGATAGGCAAATGATTAGCTTTTCAGAGCATTCACACAAGGTTGGCGCCGGTGGCGACACCTACAACGTGCTGACATGAGGAAAGTTTCCAACCGATTTCTCATACACAAACAGCAGCTGACCGGCGTTGCCTGGTGAAACGTTGTTGTGATGCCTCGTGTAAGGAGGAGAAATGCGTACCATCACGTTTAGGACTTGATAAAGGTCGGATTGCAGCCTATCGCGATTGCGGTTTATCGTATCGCGACATTGCTGCTCGCGTTGGTCGAGATTAAATGACTGTTAGCAGAATATGGAATCTGTGGGTTCAGGAGGGAAATACGGAACGCCGTGCTGGATCCCAACGGCCTCGTATCGCTAGCAGTCGAGATGACAGGCATCCCATCCGCATGGCTGTAACGGATCGTGCAGCCACGCCTCGATCCCTGAGTCAACAGATGGGGACGTTTGCAAGATAACAACCATCTGCACGAACAGTTCGACGATGTTTGCAGCAGCATGGACTATCAGCTCGGAGACCATGGCTGCGGTTACCCTTGACGCTGCATCACAGACAGGAGCGCCTGCGATGGTGTACTCAACAACGAACGTTGGTGCACGAATGGCAAAACACCATTTTTTCGGATGAATCCAGGTTCTGTTTACTGCGTCATGATGGTCGCATCCGTGTTTGGCGACATCGTAGTGAACGCACATTGGAAGCGTGTATTCGTCATCGCCATACTGGCGGATCACGCGGCGTGATGGTGTGGGTGCCATTGGTTACACCACTCGGTCACCTCTTGTTAGCATTGACGGCACTTTGAACAGTGGACGTTACATTTCAGATGTGTTACGACGCGTGGCTCTACCCTTCATTCGATACCTGCGAAACCCTACATTTCAGCAGGATAATGCACGACCGCACGTTGCAGGTCCTGTACGGGCCTTTCTGGATACAGGAAATGTTCAACTGCTGCCCCGGCCAGCACATTCTCCACATCTGTCACCAACTGAAAACGTCTGGTCAATGGTGGCCGAGCAACTGGCTCGTCACAATACGCCAGTCACTACTCTTGATTAACTGTGGTATCGTGTTGAAGCTGGATGGGCAGCTGTACCTGTACACTCCATGCAAGCCCTGTTTGACTCAATTCCCAGGCGTATCAAGGACCTTATTATTGTCAGAGGTGGTTGTTCTGGGTACTGATTTCTCAGGGTCTTTGCACCCAAATTGCGTGAAAATGTAATCACATGTCAGTTATAGTATAATATATTTGTCCAATGAATACCCGTTTATCATCTGCAATTCTTCTTGGTGTAGCAATTTTAATGGCCAGCAGTGTATTATTTATGGGACATAATCGAGAGGGCAGTTCGTGCACAACATCCTGTACAGGCAACACTTTCGCAGTTGCGGAAGGCTATAGAGGCAACATGGCTCAGTATTTGTGCAGGAGGCTTCCTACGATATGATGAGTCCATGCCACGTGTTGCTGCACTACGCAGACATAAAGGAGGTCCGGCACTATACATATGAGGAATCTCACGGCTTTTGTCGCCTGAGTGGATGTGCCTACCGGATAACTCTGCAGCGTACCATCTAGATATTGGCGGAGATGTACAAAACCTCCCAATCCTGAATTACTACACCAGTGTCCACAACACTGCTTCTACTGTACAGCGGTGAGGGTGAAGTTGGGACGCAGTCGGCACACATCATTCAGTTTCCAAGCGGCCGGACTGGACCCCGTCTCATAAACAAGCCTCGTCGGCGTCGTCGGCTCGTCGGCAGCCCCATGCCGCGACATTATCGCCCTCGCTTCCTCAAACACAGAAGCAATCCCGCGGCCCGGAGCGCCGTCTTATTTGCTCGCCGCGCGATTTGCGCTGCGTCCATCGCAGACGTGACGGCCGTGGCCGGCTCGTCGCGGCCCTGCGCACCTCCATTACAAACGGAAAATTACACCGTGTGAGAGATTGGACTCGGTTACGAGATGGGACGTGTGCGTAAGGCGATACCGCGCCGGCTGCGGCCGGCGAACGAGCGTGGGCCGCCCGCCGCCACCGCCGCCCTTAAGGTATAACCTGCTCATTCGCTGCTCCTAATGACACGTCGATGCGATGCGATGCGAAGCGACCAGTCGCGGGAAACGGAATTGGCCGAGAGCCGCGAGCCGACAAATTGCTGCCGAATGTCTTGGGCTCCCGAGTCATAAAAAGATGCGCATAACATTTGGGTATCGGTTTAGCATTGAACAGCCCGAAACGCTCACATGGCACTCTCACCGTCTCAGACAATACTACCGGGTGTTACAAAAAGGTACTGCCAAACTTTCAGGAAACATTCCTCACACACAAATAAAGAAAATATGTTATGTGGACATGTGTCCGGAAACGCTTAATTTCCATGTTAGAGCTCATTTTAGTTTCGTCAGTATGTACTGTACTTCCTCGATTCACCGCCAGTTGGCCCAATTGAAGGAAGGTAATGTTGACTTCGTTGCTTGTGTTAACATGCGACTCATTGCTCTACAGTACTAGCATCAAGCACATCAATACGTAGCATCAACAGGTTAGTGTTCATCACGAAGGTGGTTTTGCAGTCAGTGCAATGTTTACAAATGCGGAGTTGGCAGATGCCCATTTGATGTACGGATTAGCACGGGGCAATAGCCGTGGCGCGGTACGTTTGTATCGAGAGAGATTTCCAGAACGAAGGTGTCCCGACAGGAAGACGTTCGAAGCAATTGATCGGCATCTTAGGGAGCACGGAACATTCCAGCCTGTGACTCGCGAATGGGGAAGACCTAGAACGACGAGGACACCTGCAATGGACGAGGCAATTCTTCGTGCAGTAGACGATAACCCTAATGTCAGCGCCAGAGAAGTTGCTGCTGTACAAGGTAACGTTGACCACGCCACTGTATGGAGAGTGCTACGTGAGAACCAGTTGCTTCCGTACCACGTACAGCGGGTGCAGGCACTATCAGCAACTGATTGGCCTCCACAGACACACTTCTGCGAATAGTTGATCCAACAATGTGTCAATCCTCATTTCAGTGCTAATGTTCTCTTTACGGATGAGGCTTCATTCCAACGTGATCAAATTGTAAATTTTCACAATCAACATGTGTGGGCTGACGAGAATCCGCACGCAGTTGTGCAATCACGTCATCAACACAGATTTTCTGTGAACGTTTGGACAGGCATTGTTGGTGATGTCTTATTTGGGCCCCATGTTCTTCCACCTACGCTCAACGGAGCACGTTATCATGATTGCATACAGGATACTCTACCTGTGCTGCTAGAACATGTGCCTTTACAAGTACGACACAACATGTGGTTCATGAACGATGGAGCTCCTGCACATTTCAGTCGAAGTGTTCGTATGCTTCTCAACAACAGATTCGGTGACCGATGGACTGGTAGAGGCGGACCAATCCCATGGCCTCCACGCTCTCCTGACCTCAACCATCTTGACTTTCATTTATGGGGGCATTTGAAAGCTCTTGTCTACGCAACCCCGGTACCAAATGTAGAGACTCTTCGTGCTCGTATTGTGGACGGCTGTGATACAATACGCCATTCTCCAGGGCTGCATCAGCGCATCAGGGATTCCATGCGACTGAGGGTGGATGCATGTATCATCGCTAACGAAGGACATTTTGAACATTTCCTGTAACAAAGTGTTTGAAGTCACGCTGGTACGTTCTGTTGCTGTGTGTTTCCATTCCATGATTAATGTGATTTGAAGAGAAGTAATAAAATGAGCTCTAACATGGAAAGTAAGCGTTTCCGGACACATGTCCACATAACATATTTTCTTTCTTTCTGTGTGAGGAATGTTTCCTGAAAGTTTGGCCGTACACCCTGTATACAGAGTAACTCATTCGAAATACGGCGAAAAATGGGATACTGTGCAGTGGTATGTATAAAACGTAACTCGGAAAAATAGAAGCGTTACTTGCAGGAAGACAAGTGCGTGTGGAGAAAGGCGCTAGGAGCACTATTAGCATCCTAAAACAATTTCTCTGCAGCAGAGTGTGTGCTGGCACATTTTGTCTGAAGCACAGCTTAGATTTCCGCTAACTTGGCGAGCTTGACGGGTACTCTCAGCCTGGGCACCTGACAACAGGTTGCGCTGTCAGTCAGACATGACTAGCCAGGTATGTATACAGGGTGAAAAGTATTTAAACCGACAAACTCTGGGAGGTTGTAGGGGACATCAAAACAAATATTTTTCTTTAATGTCATTTTCTCCTATTAGGAGTATTTAAACCAGAACAGGAAGGTTTCTCTGGCGGCAAATTAATTAAACAAACAAACACTTTTCCATTTTTTTTATGACCTGGAGACAACACATTAACACAACCCAATTTCAATTATAGTAGATTTTCAAAAATGTCTCCATTGACACGTAAACAACGGTTACAGCGTCGGATCATGTTCTGTCTGACACGGGCAAAAACCCCACGAGTATCCTGAATTGTTCCTGCTGCTGCTGCTCTGCTGCTACTGTCCGGGCAACCAGATCCTCTTCTGATGCAACTGGAGCTGCGTAAACAAGGTTGGGCATCTCTCCCCACATAAAAAAGTCCAGAGGGGACATATCTGGGGATCGAGCAGGCCATGGTACAAGATCACCTCTGGCAATCCACGTTTCTGGGAACCGTCGGTCCAGGAATCGATGCACACGACGACTGAAATGTGCCACCACCCCGTCATGCTGGAACAGCATGCGTTGTCTTGTAGGGAGCGGTACGTCTTCCAGCAATTCTGGCAATGCTCTGGCGAGAAAATTGTAATAGTGCCTGCCATTTAATGGCCTAGGCAGCAGATACGGCCCAATTAAACAGTCCTCAACAACACTGGCCCACACATTAACGAAGAACCGCACTTGATGAGCGCTAGTAACTGTGGCATGTGGGTTATCCTCACTCGAAACATGCGAATTGTGCATGTTGAAGATTCCATCACGCCCGAACATTGCTTCATAGGTAAGCAACACAGATGATGGAAATCTAGGATGCATTTCACACCGTTCCAGGTACCACTGCAAAAACTGTGCTCTGGGTGGATAATCAACTGGTTCCAGGTTGTGGACACGCTGTAAGTGAAATGAACGTAACAGTTGCTCTCGAAGGACTGTTCTTACGTTCGTCTGATTAGTCCCCATGTTACGTGCTGATTGAAGGATCTCGCTCCACATGCTGCATGACAGCTTCCTCAAATTGGAGCGTTCTTATCGTGCGACGGCGTCCCTGTCCAGGTAATCTGCTAAACGACCCGGTCTCACGCAGACGTTGGTACACAGTAGCAAAGGTCGTATGATGCGGGATACGGCGATTAGGATATTGTTGTTGATAAACCGGCTGTGCAGCTCGTTCGTTGTGGTATAGTACGTAGTACGCACCAACCATATCAGTGCACTCACTCCAGGTGTATCGCTCCATTAGTAAACAGAGACAATGCACTACTACACTGGTGGACAGCAGTTGCCTACAACTGAAGAGCGTAATACGCCCTCTAACAACTAAAGATCGTAATACGGCCTCTAACAACTGAAGAGCGTAATACGACCTCCACCGGTTTTTATCCTCATAGGAAAAAAAGACATTAGGGAAAATATATATTTTTTGATGTCCCCTACAACCTCCCAGAGTTTGTCGGTTTAAATACTTTTCACCCTGTATGTCTGCGTATGGAGTTTCGCTGCATCTCATGTGTCATAACGATGGCAGCAGAAAATGAACAAACAAAACTTAAAGGAGGTTCAGGACAAATTAAAAATTGAGGAATATACACCAGTCACGAAACAGAGCGCATCTCCAGCAGGGCAAAAGATGTCATACGTGTTACATCACATGACGGTACAGATTAGATAAAGCCGAGCGTTTCTTGCCAAAAACAAAATTGACAAATCAAGAATTATCGCAAGCCATGGCTTTAGATGGCGCCAGATTACATATACCGTACTTCAGAATGAATGCTCGTTGGTAAATGCCCACAAGTAGAGGCTCTTGTCAACATAAAATCATAATAGGGGTCACAGCATAAAATATTTGACTAAGGCCAATCTGTCATGAGGTACTCGCAACTTAAGCAAATATTCTATCCCGTGACAACTTTTACTGTTCTATGCTGACAAGAGCCTCTACCTGTGGGAATTCAGAAATGAAGTTCAGAGAACTGATGTACGGACAGGTGTAGGCCTATCCAGGATCTACACACTGCCTAAATATGATCGACCCACAACAAAGAAGAAAATGTCAAAGAAATCAGACAAAACCAAGAAGAGACAAAATAGTACTAGTACCAACAACGTAGAATCTCTAGAGCTAATCTGGACTTAACCGCGTCATCATATTTAGGAACAACCAGGTCCAAATCCAAGGAGGGATCTGATGTTTGGAATTGGCCAGGGTGTGGTGAAGTCTACAAGAAGCCTGTCGCGGAAGACTGGATTAAGTGTGATTATTGCTCCCAGTGGTGGCATGAAGAATGCACACGTTATGAAGGACATGATCAACTTTCTTGTGATTTATGTTAGTGCGTAGTCTTTGACTACACGTCGCGTACACTTACCAGACGACGCGGCTAAGAGTACGAACCAGCATATATTACAAATGTTGACATTTCAGGTTTATGCTAAAAGTTAGGCAGCTGTAACTGAGTTATGTAGTTCCCTGATTACCAGTAGTAATTCGTTGTAAGGAAAGTTTGTTTTAACCTTCTACTAGGTATGACCAGTTAATACTGAGTGTGTACGCTTTTCCGATTTCCCCTGGTGATATAACAGTATAATTCCGTGCAAGTTCCACAAAAAGTTATGTTCCCACACAAACCTGTATTTCGTTAAGAGGACATTTTCAGTGTATAATTTTGCTAGAAATGTTTTTGTATATCTTCATGCTGTAATAACATTTTTTACAGACATACAGGCTAGAAAATAAGCTTCTAACCGGAGCCTTAACGTGTAGAAATAAATGTTCTGTGAAGTACGAGCTAAAAAAATAGTATACAAGTAGAGATACTGTCATAAAGCTTGTCAAGTTTCCTTAACGATCAAAATAGACGCTGGCTTGTTTGTTCCTTGTAGCTTTTATAGAAGGGGTTCAACAACCCCAGTTACATGTGAAGATTGTAGAGGGGACTTAACTCATAAAAGTGACATGTGTGAATTAACAGCTCCCGCACTGAAAAGAATGGAGGTGTGCTCCTTAGCATAACAGGTACTTCATGGGGCAAGTTTAAACGCACGAACATTCGCGCCCTCTCTGCTGATTATCATTTTATAGCCTTAGCTCAACAACGGTGCATTTACGACGTATAGTCATATCGCAAATATGATCGATTCCATGTCTGCTACCCTACTCTGGCCTCATCAGGCTGTTTCTCTCCACCGTGTACACAAAGAAAATCTCAAGCAACTCAGCAGCTTAAGAAAGATAGTAGTTACATAATCTGGCAAGGTTAGGCCTACCACAGCCTGTCTCTTACACCCAAGCAGGCATTCTAATTATTTTACGTTACATATATTAAGATGAACTTGTTATACTTAATTTAGGTATTAGAAATTACGATAGAACGCCTACAAAGCAAGTGGGCTCGGGGACATCCTGTGTTTACTGCGGAGTTGGAGCAGGAAAGCTTGCCTCTAGTTGGGTGGTATTCTGGGGCGATTACCAGGACTTGCTGGGCGTACTCTGAACTTGAGATTTCCGGGAGTTACTCCCATACACAAGGGCGCAAATTTACATTAGTCAACAGGTGGACACTTGCGGAATAGCAAGTATCTGTCCAGCATGGATCTCAACAAGAACCCCACAGTTCTGTTCTCGTGACATGTGAGAAACTTAGTACTATGTTACCAGTACTTCTGTTCATCTAATCGTGTGTACTGTCTCCTCTACCAGTCACTTTCTGTTCTATGTGAGGCAGTAATATAAGACTGTCCAAACTTCGTACCAACGTAGTAAATTGTTCATGCACATTCGTAGGCCATATCGAGGAAACTTTTGGAGGATTTCATCACTATTTTCATGTTTAGAGGCACATTTTCGTTCGGCAAGTAGGCTACAAGCGTGCTGCTGCCCCTCCAAAGAGAGTCTGGCTGAATACAGGAAGGTTGAATTCTGGTGATTATCTTCGTGGCTGTCATCCCGTGCTGACTGTGCCCACTGAAATTTTAAGTGTCGCTTTTTGGTATAGCATGAGGTGCTAGTTTCATATACCAGAGTCCGCACTTTGAGAACATCGCGTTTATCTGTTTGATTGTGCGTCTTTGATGCGGACATCATTCGGTTATTTCTACTGTTAATTTGAAGTGCTTGTTGAACAGATGAGCCACTCTGATTTTCTTCTTCCTTCAGCCTTCGCAACGATGTCAATCAAAGTCCCACGTAAATAACTTCAGTATTTCGTATTAGTTTTCTGTACTTTTGTTTTTCAAAAGTCACATTACAACAAGATTCCAGCTTGGTTTCGAATCCGAATAAATATTTAGTAATCGTGATGTCAATTTGCATTTATGAAACCTATTTCCTGCAACTTCTCACATGCTTAGGCAACCTTTATTTAACAATTATAATCAAGATCACGTTAAGCTGCCGTTTCAGCGTGATGGTGTTCCCGTTGCGAGCCGTGGCCAAACTATTAATGGAATGTTTCATAACATCATCTTCCTGTGGCTTTACAATCCCGTGTGGATCTTTTCCTTCTTAATAATTTCGTTCTATTCTGCCCTATCGTTTACTTTCTTTCCCCATACTCTGATTCCTAGGACTCTGATGTCTTCTTCCGCATCATCCAGCCAAGGTTAAAATAGGCTTCTTTCTAATCTTCTTCTTGTCGGTTTCCATTGGAAGACCTTTGTAGTTCCTGTGTCTTCCATCTTTAGGACGTGACCCAAACGGGCTATTCTTTTATTTTTAATCAGCCTTACAATATCCATTACTTCTCATAATGGGTCGTTGCTGTCCGAGCACCACCAGTATTTTGGATTCCTCCACAAACTTTCCGTAGTATTCTTCTTTCAAATATTCCGAGTTGCTGTTCACCAGTGCTGGTTGGGGTGCGTTCTTGACAGCCATATGAAATCACTGTATGTATAATTATTCTGAACAGTCGTTACACCATCTTGGTTATCATTATCTTTTTAAATGTACGATTACACCTCTTGCCACTTAAAATGAAGGATTTTACTTCAGTGAATATGGAATCTATTATATTAGGCCTCTGGGTATTGAAAATCCTCTAGATCCTCAAAATTAAAACCTGCTGCTGACAAGCTACCCAGGTTATTTTCTCCTGTGCTATGGAGTTTAATATATTTAGCTTTTGATTTGTTAATTCCTGTGCTGTGCGGCTTATTCTAGTTCCATCACTATTCTCTGCAATGATATCCTTCGTCTACTAACGACTGCAATGTTGTCAGCATATGCAGCCAACTGCGTGGTGATATTTGCAGATATTTGCACTTTTCTTATAATTGTTTCTAACGTCAAATTCAAAAGCTCTGTGGAAAGAGCATTACATTGTCTAACTCCTTTTCTGGTACTGAAACAGCCGGTTGGATGGGAATCAACTCTCAACATTGCCTTGCAATCTGTCAAATTGCCAAGCAATTTTATTGTTGCGACATCTCTTCTCTATTTACACTATCGAAGGCCTGCTTGAAGTCCACGTACATTTTGTTGAGTTTTACATTATATTCATATGCTTTTTCCTGTACATTGAGGTGAGAAAATTCATGGGATAGCGATTTGCATATATAAATATGGCGGTAGGATCGCGTACACAAAGTACAAACGGCCGGTGCATTGGAGTAGTCATTTGTACTCAGTTGATTCACATGAAAAGGTTTTCGACGTGGTTATGGCCGCACGACTTGAATGAACTGACTTCGAACGCGGAATGGTAATCGGAGCTACACGTATGGGAAATTCCACTTCGGAAATCGTTAGGAAATTCAACAAATTTTTGCCACAATTCAATTGCATGTCGATGGTGATCTCCTTCTAATTTTATTACTGGAAATAATAGAAATAAAAAACCGAAAATCAGTTATTTAAAGAACTGGTTATTTTGAGCGGTTTTAACAGTCAGGGTAAACTGGTATGACCCGAAAACGGCCCCTCCCCCCAGAGGTTTGAGTCCACCCTCGGGCATGGGTGTGTGTGCTGTCTTTAAGGTAAGTTAGTTTCTTAAGTTTCAGTAGTATGTAGGTCTAAGGACCGATGACCTTAGCAGTTTGGTCCCTTAGAAATTCACACACATTTGAACATTTGACCCATAAAGCGGTTGTTTGAGAGATAAAACGGCAGCCTTATTAAGGTGTTGTTCCCACTTGATGGTGTCTTCCTTGTGCGCAATGGACAAACAGTTAACGGAATTCTATTACATCGTCGTCTCTGTTCTTTGGGACACGTCCGAAAGAACAGACACCACGCGAAATCCGCAGCTGTGATACATATTATATAAACTGAAAGTGGAAGGCGGGAGAAAGGAAAGGAACTAGTGATACCATCTGCATCGTGACTTTATGCAAGATCAGCGGCGACAAGCGGAAATGTGTGCCATCCGGGACTCGACCCCAGGATTACCCTGCTTACTTTATCGCAAATGCAGGGACTATCTTGGCACCTCCACCAGCCGATCCACATTCCCATCTATCGTCACCTATCCGCCGCCCCCCGCCTATGTCCTCCAGGCTTGCTAATTTTTTTAAATATGATTTTTAGATTTCCACAGCAGGTCGAACGAAATGCGCATCCATACTGAAGACTTTGGACTTATTTCCCATCGAGGCGAATCAGCTATATGAATGGGGGGGGGGGGTCTGTCCTTCCCGAAAAAATGGCTCTAAGCACTATGGGACTTAACATATGAGGTCATCAGTTCCCTAGACTTAGAACTACTTAAACCTAACTAACCTAAGGACATCACACACATCCATGCCCGAGGCAGGATTCGAACCTGCGACCGTAGCAGCAGCGCGGTTCCGGACTGAAGTGCCTAGAACCGCTCGGCCACCGCGGCCGGCCTCTGTTCTTCCAGACATGAATCCACAACCTTAAATACGGATGCACAGTACTGTTCGACCTCCTGCCGGAATCTAAAATTAGCGAGCTTTGAGGACATGGACTGGGGACCGAGCATAGTCGGCGCCAGTGTGAGAGTATGAGTGGGCTGGGGAGCGTGCTGAGATAGTCCGCGCACTGGCGATAAGCTCTGTGTCAGGATGGCGCAATTGTTAACGGAACTGCCTAGTAAGCAGGACATCCTGGGCTCGAATCTCGGTTCGGCACACATTTTCACTCGTCGCCGCTGATTGCAGCTTCACAGAAGCTCTCCTACGAACCTTGCAAGATTAGCACTCCTGGAAGAAAGGATATTGCGCAGCTGTAGCTTAGCCACAGCCTGGGGGATTGTTTCCAGAATAAATTTTCACTCTGCAGTGGAGTGTGTGCTGATAGAGCACCTGCGCGCGAAAGGGGAAGGTCCCGAGTTCGAGTCTCGGTCCGGCAGACAGTTTTAATCTGCCAGAAAGTTTTCATACCAGGACACACTCCGCCGCGGAGTGGAAATTATTTCTGGAAATTTATATGATTATTGTATATTAAGTCTATGGATTGATGATGATGAGGTCCCATACTCGGAGGAGCGTAGGGGACGATGTGGGAGACCCGCACCGCTGTACTAGGCAAGGTCCTAGCGGAGGTGGTTTGGCCGGCCGGAGTGGCCGAGCGGTTCTAGGCGCTACAGTCTGGAACCGCGCGACCGCTACGGTCGCAGGTTCGAATCCTGCCTCGGTCATGGATGTGACTCATGTCCTTAGGTAGTTAGGTCTAAGTAGTTCTAAGTTCTGGGAGACTGATGACCTCAGAAGTTCCATAGTGTTCAGAGCCATTTGAACCATTTTTTTGAGGGGGTTTGCCATTGTCTTCCTCCGACCGTAACGGGGATGAATGATGATGATGACAAAACAATACCCAGTCATCTCGAGGCAGGAAAAATCCCTGACCCCGCCGGGAATCGAAACCGGGACCTCGTGCGCGGGAAGCGAGAACGCTACCGCAAGACGACGAGCTGCGGACAATATATGGATTGGTACTTTAAAAAATCATCATGATCTGTGAGGTGGCGCCTGTTTATCGGTTTAATCAATTAATATTAAAATAAATTTGGCCCACTAGTGTTCAAATGTGTGTGAAACCCTACGGGACTTAACTGCTGAGGTCATCAGTCCCTAAGCTTACACACTACGTAACCTAAATTATCGTAAGGACAAGCACACACAACCATACCCCAGCGAGGACTCGAACCTCCGCCGGGACCAGCCTCACAGTCCATGGCTGCAGCGCCTTAGACCGCTCGGCTAATCCCGCGCGGCGGCCCACTATTCAGAAATTCAGTGTTCGGTACTTGTTCGAGGCAAGAGAATGTAGACTCTGCTTGTACAGTGCTTCTTGGGATTTAGTAAATCGGAAAAGAGAGATTTTGCAAAGCTGATCCTACCAGTACCTTGCAGTAGCAAAAGACGACAGGTATCATTCGAGTCTCATTACGGTGAACGAAACAGAATGGGAAGTTGGATCATACAGGGAGAAACGGAGCGTGGACTTGGATCCTGCATAATGAAAGTCTTTCCGTGTACCTGAGTCAGGCCTTATTTGGTATACGGACATTAAGTTGCGAGCCGCCACTTTGTAGCTAACCCTGCCGACACGGCACGGAACCCCTGACCGCACCTCTGCTGCAGCGGAGTTCAGTGCAGCGGCTTTCGCGCACAACGCAGATAGCGGTCGGCTACTCCTCGCAGCCCGCGTGCGAGGCGCGCGGCTGGACCAAGGAGGTCACGGAATTGCGCCGGGCGGCGCTCCTCCGCAGACGCGCTGACCCAGAAAGTGGCCGCGCCGCGAGGTAGGCGCTGCGGGCCTCCGTGGGCGTGGTGTGGCCGCGGTGCGCTGTGGGCCCTGCCGGTCGCGGAGGACCACCGGCTGGGCACTGCGCGCCGGCCAGCGGACCGTTACAGGAATGCGAGGCAATCAGCTGCGGGTATAAAGAGCCGGCCGGCGACGTTGCGTGCCGACTCGCAGCGGTCTGAATGCCACCGCACGCCGCGCTCAGCGCCCCGGCGGGCGGCCGGTTCTGCTGCGTGAAAGCTCCTCTGCTCGGCCTACAGCGCGCTCTCAGCGGCGCCAAAGTTCACGCGGCAACATTGTCTGCGGCGGAATGAGCAGCAGCCAGAACGTGAGGAAATCCAGTCCACGCTACTCCGGTTCTACGTCTGGTCTCCAGCTGGTCACTACGATAGCTGTACTGTGCAATGACCAAACAACAGAAGAAGCCGAGGAGAAATTTAGGAGCGCAGTTACTATGCAGGGGTAAGGAAGGTTTGCTGACGATATCGTAGCTGTGCCAGAGACGTAAAGGACTTGGAAGAGCAGTTCAACTGAATGGATAGTGTCTTACGATCTCGATAAGCGGGAAATCCGGGTTCGAGTCCCCGTCCGGCAGACATTTTCATTGTCATCATTCGATACTACAGCTGAAGCTTGTCATTATTCGCAATTGCGAATACATTTAACGGATAGTGTCTTGGTTCATTTACGTCTACATTTATACTTCGCAAGCCACCTAACGGTGTGTGGCGGAGGGAACTCTACGTGCCACAGTCATTACCTCTCTCTCCCGTTCCAGTCGCGTATGGTTCGCGGGAAGAACGACTGCCGGAAAGACTCCGTGCGCGCTCGAATCTCTCTAATTTCACATTCGTGATCTCCTCGGGAGGTATAAGTAGGGGCAAGCAATATATTCGACATCTCATCCAGAAACGCACCCTCTCGAAACCTGGACAGCAACCTACACCGCGATGCAGAGCGCCTCTTTTGCAGAGTCTGCCACTTGAGTTTGCTAAACATCTTCGTAACGCTATCACGCTTACCAAATAACCCTGTGACGAAACGCGCCGCTCTTCTTTGGATCTTCTCTATCTCATCTGTCAACCCGACCTAGTATGGATCCCACAATGATGAGCAATACTCAAGTATAGTTCAAACGAGAGTTTTGTAAGCCACTGCCTTTGTTGATGGACTACATTTTCTAAGGACTCTCCCAATGAATCTCAACCTGGCACCCGCCTAACCAATAATTAATTTTATATGGTCATTCCACTTCAAATCGTTCAGTACGCATACTCCCAGATATTTTACAGAAGTAACTGCTACCAGTGTTTGTTCCGCTATCATATAATCATACAATAAAGGATCCTTCTTTCTATGTATTCGCAATACATTACATTTGTCTATGTTAAGGATCAGTTGCCACTCCCTGCACCTAGTCCCTATCCGCTGCAGATCTTCCTGAATTTTGCTGCAATTTTCTAATGCTGCAACTTTTCTGTATACTACATCATCATCCGCGAAAAGCCGTTAGAACTTCCGACATTATCTACTAGGTCATTTATATATACTGTGAAAAGCAATATTCCCATAACACTCCCCTGTGGCACGCTAGAGGTTACTTTAACGTCTGTAGACGTCTCTCCATTGAGAACAACATGCTATGTTCTGTTTGCTAAAAACTCTTCAATCGAACCACACAGCTGGTCTGATATTCGGTAGGCTCTTACTTTGTTTATCAGGCGACAGTGCGGAACTGTATCGAACGCCTTCCGGAAGTCAAGGAAAATGGCATCTACCTGGGAGCCTCTATCTAATATTTTCTGGGTCTCATGAACAAATAAATTGAGTTGGGTCTCACACGATCGCTGTTACCGGTATCCATGTTGATTCCTACAGAGTAGATTCTGGGTTTCCAGAAGTGACATGATACGCGAGCAAAAAACATGTTCTAAGGTTCTACAACAGAGGGGACCAAATAGCGAAGTCATCGGTCCCATGGGATTAGGGAAGCATGGGGAAGGAAGTCGACCGTGCCCTTTCACAGGAACCATCCCGGAATTCGCCTCAAGCGATTTAGGGAAATCACGGAAAACCTAAATCAGGATTGCCTGATGCGGGTCTGAACCGTCGTCCTCCCGTATGCGAGTCCACTGTGCTAACTACTGCGCCACCTCGCTCGGTGATAGTGTCTTGAAATCAGTTACAAGATGAACATAACAAAAGTAAAACAAGTTGGTGAAATGTCGTCGAATTTATCTGACAATGCTTAGGGAATTAGGTTAGAAGCACACTGCAAGCAGCATGTGAGTCTTGCTGTTTTGGCTGCATAAAAACTGACGGTGGTAGAGGTAGAGAGGATATAAAAAGCAAAGTGGCAGTAGAAACAAAAAGAATAATTTTTATCATCGAATATAAATTTAGGTGTTGGAAGAATTTCTTGATGCTATTTTTTTGGATTGCAGCCTTGTGCGGGAGTGGAATTTGCACGCTAAGGAGCTAAAACAAGAAGGTAATAGATGCTTCTGAAATATCGTGCTATTAGAGAATGCTGAAGATTGGACGGCTGGGTAATATAGGTAACAGCAGAAAAATGCTCCTATCGGAGCACAAAAATGCAAATATGATCCTCTTTACTTAAAACACGCTGACTGAAAAGTAGTGTACCAGCTGCCTCATTCTACCTTCCTCAGCACCTTTAAAAATTTTCCCAAATAGCTTGGCATGCAAACATATTCGCGCTTTTTTTTTTAGCTCCCCTACCCTTAACTGTAACTCATATCAACTACTCCATCGTTGTAAGTCGCTCATACCTGTCCCCTCCCAGTTACCCTTTCTCAACTCATTGTCTTTATTTCTTTGTGTCTCTCTGTCGCCGTACTCAGTGTCACAGTCGCTCTGTCCTACTACTACAGTCTCCTCTCAGTGTTACATCTACATCTACATCCATACTCCGCAAGCCACCTGACGGTGTGTGGCGGAGGGTACTTTGAGTACCTCTATCGGTTCTCCCTTCTATTCCAGTCGCTTATTGTTCGTGGAAAGAAGGATTGTCGGTATACCTCTGTGTGGGCTTTAATCTCTCAGATTTTATCCTCATGGTCTCTTCGCGAGATATACGTAGGAGGGAGCAGCATACTGCTTGACTCCTCGGTGAAGGTATGTTCTCGAAACTTCAACAAAAGCCCGTACCGAGCTACTGAGCGTCTCCCTGCAGAGTCTTCCGCTGTAATATCTTTCTATCGCTCTCTCTTGCTGCTACTATCTCATACCTTCCTTCGTACTGCTGCTGTCTCTTCTTGCTGTCACTATCGCTTCCTTCCTAGTTGTCATTGTCAAATACTCTGTTTCTCATTATCACTTGCTCTCGCCCATTTCGACTTTCTCTTTCTCTTTATTCTTCCCCTCTCGCATCTGGCACTGTCTCCTTCACTCCTAGCACTGTTCTATTTCTACCAGTCCTGTTCCACTGTCACTATGTCCTCCGCTTTCTCCGCCGTTGTCTCGTTCGTTCTTTCTGCATCACAAGCACAGTCCAGTATTTATTAATTCGATGTCTCTTTCCACTGCCACTGTCTCTTTCTCTCTCAGCATAGCAAGCGCGAATATGTTCGCACGCCAAAATTTTAGAGAGAATTTTTGAAGGTGTTCAGGAAGTAGAATGAGGTAACTGGTACCCCACTTTTCAGTCAGAGTCTTCGAAAGAGGAGAATACTTACCTTTTATCTCCTGAGATAGGAGCACATTTCCGCTAGCATGTCACTCATATGAAAGGAACTTCATGGGTCAGTAAAATTTTGATAGTTCACTTACATGAAATGGAAATAACGCAAAACTAACTTTACACTTCAGACCGGATTCCACGAGCACAAAAAGTTGCTAAGCGGTTCGGTACCACAATGTGGTGTTCACTGAGGCCTTCAAAGAATAAAGGAAGCACTTAACAGCATATATCTCCGTGCAATGTCACTTCGTATTTTCACCTCACACCGGTTTTGACATACGTCGTTTACATGTATATGTAGGATAACTTCGCATCTCTGTGTCTCGGAAACGATGAAGATAAGGACAAAAATTTTCAAGGCAGTGTAGATCAGGATCTTAAAGATACATCATTTGCTGTGCATAGCCGTTTTGGAATTCTCGGCTGTGTTCTGGTTCGCTGATGAAGGCGAATAAACAATTTTTGTGGGGGTTTTCCGAAGAACTGCTGATAAAGTAACGGCGCCTACATAAGTCCAGCGCGTCCAAATGGTTCAAACGGCTCTAATCACAATGGGACGTAACATCTGAGGTCATCAGTCCCCTAGACTTAGAACTACTTAAAACTAACTAACCTAAGGGCATCACACACATCCATGCCCGAGGCAGGATTCGAACCTACGACCGTAGCAGCAGCGCGGTTCCGGACTGAAGCGCCTAGAACCGCTAGGCCACAGAGGCCGGCCAGCCCTTCCATAAGTCCCATAAAGTCCACCGTAGATCATATCAGATGCAATAAGAACAAACCGATTTACTTCATTTGCCTAACCAGGAGGAAGTGTGTAATATTCATACGTTGACCCTATACCGTAGGATAATGAGAGTAAGATGATCCTTGTGTTGGGTATACAAGTAGCTCAAGGGCTGTCCAAAATACTCGGCCCTATCTTTTTGTCACCAATAGAACCCGAGTTACGTGAGCTTACAATTCCGTTCTTATGCGCGTCCTTTTGGAACATAGTACGAACGCATTCTTGCCGATTATCCAGGGAGAAGGAAGCTTTGCTGGTGACGTCGTAGCTCTGCCAGAGACGTAGAGGGCTTGTAAGAACAGTTGAACGGAACGGACAGTGTCCTTAAAAGAGATTATAAGGTGTGTAACATGACTGGTACAGATGGCTTCTCGATCCAGCATCAGTTCGGTTACATTTCATTTCATATACAATGTGGGAAGTACTGGCTGTCTGGTGGTGAATGAAAGATTGTCGCACGAAATTACAGATTTCGGAAAGGCTTTGCTCAACCTGAGTGTCAATTCTAGGATGGTCCCGTGGGCCTGCTCGGCATATTCCGAAGTTGCGGTTTCCGGGAGTTAGTCCCTGACGCCTGGTCACAGCAGTGCATTAGACCCAAAGTGGCAACTTGAGATGTAGGAAGCATTTTTACTGTATCGATGTGTACAGGAGTTCTGCCTTCCCCATGAAACGCGATAAATTTAGCATAATCAAAACAATATTTTCAGTTTGGAAAATCATGTGTATTGCGTTCCCTTCTAGACGCTGTGTGTGCTTCGTCAACCAACAGCGAAAGACCAAATTCGGCACCGGAAATTGTCCTTGCGTATTTATGCGTCCTTGCGTATTTATACGCCATATCAGGGAAAATTTTGCCATGTTACCCTCTATTTTCAGGATATGAGGTACATTCACATTCCTTAGATTGGATACAAGCTTGCTGTAGCCCCTCCATAGACAGTCTGTGCCGAGTACAGGGAACTAAGAACTCTGATTTGTTACTCTTTCAGTCTTCCTAATCATGTCAATCGATGTCCCACATTATTAGCTTCAGTTTTTCATGTTAATTTTTCTGTGTTTTGGTTGTCCAAGAGTAACTTTGGAGTTAGAGTTCACATGGTTTTCAAATTTGAATAAAATTTAGTAGTCTGTGAACTCGACTTTCATTAATGAGACCCACTTGCTATAACTTCCCCAAGATCACGCGACCAATATCCAACAAATAAATATAAGTAGGAGCGAAATGTTGTTTCAATGCGATGGTGTTACCGTTGTGCGCAGTGGCCAAATTATTAATGGAATGCTGCAGAGCCGGCCGGTGTGGCCGTGCGGTTCCAGGCGCTTCAGTCTGGAACCGCGTGACCGCTACGGTCGCAGGTTCGAATCCTGCCTCGGGCATGGATGTGTGTGATGTCCTTAGGTTAGTTAGGTTTAAGTAGTACTAAGTTCAAGGGGACTGATGACCACAGATGTTAAGTCCCATAGTGCTCAGAGCCATTTGAACCATTTTTTAATGCTGCAGAACATTTGAAGCTGTCTGTTATGGGGATGAGACGGGGGGAGGTGGCAGGTTTTATTTCTAAGCTCAAACCGTTACTAATGCAGATTAGTTTCAGATGAACACTACAAAAGTAAAATAAGGATGACGGAATTAAGGCGAATTAATTAGACGACGCTTAAGGAAGTAGATTAGAAAGTGAGACGCTGAAAGTAGCAAACGAGTTTTGTTATTGTGTCTGTATGATAATTGAGGATGGCAGAAGTAGAGAGGATATAAAAAGAAAACTGACAATAAGGACAGAAAGAAGAATTTTTAACATCGAGTGAAAATTTAAATGTTTGCAAGTGTTTGCTGGTGGTATTTCATTTTCTTGTGTGGCCTTTTGTGGAAGTGAAACATAGCCAATCTGCATCTACATGGATACTCTGCAAATCACATTTAAGTGCCTGGCAGAGGGTTCATTGAACCACCTTCACAATTCTCTATTATTCCAATCTCGTATAGTGCGCGGAAAGAATGAACACCTATATCTTTCCGTACGAGCTCTGATTTCCCTTATTTTATCGTGGTGATCGTTCCTCCCTATGTAGGTCGGTGTCAACAAAATATCTTCGCATTCGGAGGAGAAATTTGGTGATTGGAATTTCCTGAGAAGATTCCGTCGCAACGAAAAACGCCTTTCTTTAAATGATGTCCAGCCCAAATCCTCTATCATTTCTGTGACACTCTGTCCCATATTTCGCGATAATACAAAACGTGCTGCCTTTCTTTGAACTTTTTCGATGTTCTCCGTCAGTCCTATCTGGTAAGGATCTCACTCCGCGCAGCAGTATTTTAAAAGAGGACGGATAAGCGTAGTGTAGGCAGTCTCCTTAGTAGGTCTGTTACATTTTCTAAGTGTCCTGCCAATGAAACGCAGTCTTTGGTTATCCTTTCCCACAACATTTTCTATGTGTTCCTTCCAATTTAAGTTGTTCGTAATTTTAATACCTAGGTATTTAGTTGAATTTACGGCTTTTAGATTAGACTGATTTATCGTATAACCGAAGTTTAACGAGTTCCTTTTAGCACTCATGTGGATGACGTCACAATTTTCGTTATTTAAGGTCAACTGCCACTTTTCGCACCATTCAGATATCTTTTATAAACCGTTTAGCAGTTTGTTTTGATCTTCTGATAACTTTATTAGTCGATAAACGACAGCGTCATCCGCAAACAACCGAAGACGGCCGCTCAGATTGTCTCCCAAATCGTTTACATAGATAAGTAACAGCAAAGAGCCTATAACACTACCTTGGGGAACGCCAGAAATCATTTCAGTTTTAATCGATGATTTTCCGTCAGTTACTACGAACTGTGACCTCTCTGACAGGAAATCACAAATCCAGTCCCATAACTGAGACGGTATTCCATAAGCACGCAATTTCACTACAAGCCGCTTGTGTGGTACAGTGTCAAAAGGCTTCTGGAAGTAGCTCATACAAGAAGAGAACAAAAGATGAAATGTCGTACTGCAGAAGAATTTTAAGATTAGACGGCTAGCTCAGATAACCAATGGAGACGTACTGAATCGAGTTGGGGAGAGAAGAAATTCATGACACAGTACGACTAAAAGAATTGACGCATCCTGTGGTATCAAGGAATTGAAACTTCCTGGAAGTTTAAATCTCCGTGTCAGACTGGGAATCGAATCCGGGGCCTTTTTCTTTAGTGGCAAGTGCTTCATCGACTGAGCTACACAGGCACGGCTCATAACCCGTTCAAATGGTTCAAATGGCTCTGAGCACTATGGGACTTAACATCTGAGGTCATCAGAACTTAGAACTACTTAAACCTAACTAACCTAAGGACTTCACACACATCCATGCCCGAGGCAGGATTCGAACCTGCGACCGTAGCGGTCGCTCGGTTCCAGGCTGAAGCGCCTAGAAACGTTCGGCCACACCGGCCGGCTCATAACCCGTCCTCACAACGTAGATCAGTGTTGGCGGAAGTAAAGCTGTGACGGCGGATCGTAAGTAGTGTTTGGATGGCTAAGCGGGCGGAGCACTTTCCCGCCAAAGGTAAATGTCCCGGGTTCGAGTACCGCTCCGGCACACACTATTAATCAGCCAGTTTCATATCAGCCCATACTGTGCTACAGAGTGAAAAATTCTTTCTGACGTAGAATGAGTGTCAGTTTGATAATGGAAGGAAGTGTGGTGGGTAAAAAATGTAGAGGGATAGCAGGGCTTGAATACAGTAAATAGTGCTGTGTCGACCGAACATGACACAGCCAGGGCAAAAGCACCACAGGCCCAAAGATGCGACCTGTTGCCAGTGCCGTAGAGATTCGCCACCTGCGCTAGTCCCACCAGCGTCACGGGTTGCACTGAGGATGAAGATATCGACTTCGCCTCGGCCAGTTGCCGGCCGAGTACAGTCCGCCAGTGACTGGACGACAACGGACAGAAGCCGCCTCGGAAGACAGAAGAGCAGCTCTCGACCACTTGGTTATAGATCAACGTCCAGGGCTGATTTAGACAGGGAACATCGTTTAGTGAACTCTTACAGGTGAACAGACAGTTGTAAAATTGGCATTTGCTATGTACTCTGAAGTTGACCTACAATTACTTGCACTTAGCTACTGAGGGACTTTTTTGTGTTGTATTACAAACAATGTTGCAGCCTCATATTTCAACAAAGATAAGTAAACCTTTTTAACTCATTTGTGTGACTTTGTTACTGATTTGTTGGAATATTGTAGAACCTTTGTACTCCTAATCTGTTAAAAGACTCTGGGGAATAGCTGTGTAATATGGCAGGGAGAAATTGTCTTAGCGATGTACTGCACCAGAATCCGTTTCACGAACACTCAATCCCGGCCTCCACAGCGGTAGCGACGAAGGCTTTACAAAGCTGGCGACGAGGATTCACAAAAATGAGATTCAAATTAATGTATGTTGCAGTACTTATGTAGAGATGAACAGACTTACACATTATAGGCTACTGGTAAGAGCTGTACCAGACCTGTTTTCAAACTGAAGACCACAGAAACAACAACAAAACAGATGCGTGACGACCGGATGACCGTTTAGGAAGCACAGACATGGTTTCCAAAGTTAGTCACTAAATTATTATCGGGTATCTTTCAGCAAGCTGCAGACCGGGACAGAGCAAACACTGCAATTTCATACACCAAGTCGTATTTGGCAAGCAGATAGTTCGAAGCCGCTATTGTAATCCTAGCCCTTAGTCTTGGTTGTAGATCGGACATGCTTTTACTGCAGACAGTTTGGAGATTTTTCATTTTTGGAAGAAGTCGAAACGCGACCTGTCTCAAACTGAGCTGTTTGTGGGCGATACCTTCTACCCTTTGGGGAGAAATAGAATAACATGCTGCAAACGTTTTAAACTGCGTCGAAATCAGAATGATTTTGCATGTACACTAAATATACTACTTACACCGTATTTAGAAATCTACACTGTCCGTCAGATTTTATCCGTGAAGCATAAGAGACGCGCAGCGAGGTAATTACGGCGGCTGCCTGAACTAACAACAGAAAACAACAGATTTGCATTCGATCAGTCAGGTGTGAGCGGGCGTTGTTGACTACTGGACAAGCGACCGTAATATGTCAAGGTCGTTGTTCTACAAATCGCAAAGGAGTATCATCTCTAAATCTAAGTGTTCAAGACACTCTCCAGAATATTTTGAAGAACAGGAAAGTGTATGCAAAGTTTGTTCTGCACACCTTGACTCCCGAGCAAAAGCAATGAAACGTGGATGCCAGCCGCGACTCGACGGAAATGCAAATCGCGGCCAATTCGTTTCTGGCGATTAGATTACATTCAGTTTTAGTTCCATAGACCGAAAAATGAGATGGTCCTCGTGGGTATGAAACAAGTCATCAAAATTTAAAATAGAAAACGTAAAACATCTTAATGTAATACTCACTACCCTGATCCTTAGTCAGGATATTGTCAAAATATGTGAATACCTTATAGTGAAGTGGAACTCGTAATATTTACAGAATTAATACCCTGTCAGAAAGAAACGTAGTTACGCACTTTTAATAAATCTATCATACACAAAGTACCTAACCTTGACTGTTGTGACCAAGTGCTGTCAAAACTGAAGTCTAAGAAACATTTTTATTGAAGCTAGTCGAACAGTTCCTGTTAACGTATTCATCTATAGAGTAGAAGGAGTTATCTATCAAAAGGTCTTTCAGACTCTGTTTAAATTGTGCTTAATCTGAAACAAAGTTTGTAGTGGTTGCTGGCAGTTTATTGAAAATGTGTGTTCCAGAATATGGGACCCTTTTTGGACTAGGTAAGTGACTTTAGGTCTTTATGAAGATTGTTCTTATTCCCGGTATTGATACCATGTATTGGGATATTGGTTGAAAATAGAGACATATTACTTGCACCAATTTCATTAAGGAATAAATATATGGGAGGCAGTGGTTAGAATACAAGGTTCCTTGAACAGGTTTCCATATGATGTTCTTGAATTTACACCACAAATGAATCTTGCTGCACGCTTTAGCACGCTAAAAACTTATGCTCGGTTTGACGAATTACCCCAGAATATGATCCCATATGATAGAATAGAATGAAAGTAAGCAAAGTATGCAAGTTTTTTATATTTATCTCTCCTTCATTTGACGTCATTCTCACTGCAAATACAGACTTGTTTAGGCGCTACGGCAATCCCTTCACAACTGAATTTACTATCGTGTTGTAATCCCAGAAATTTAACACTGTCAACCTCCCTAATATGAATGTCTTCATATGGTATGCACGAGCTGGAAGGAAATCTCTTATAGGTTCTGAACTGCGTGTAGTGGATCTTTTTAGTGTTTAATGACAGTGAATTAAACCATTTATTAATGTCAGTGAAAATTTGATAGCAGCCATTTCTAAATCTGTACTTGACTTGGTACTTATTGCAATGTTTGTATCATCTGCAAAAGAAACAAACTTAGCATCTGGCAATGTAACAGACGAGAGGTGATTAATGTACACAAGGAAAAGCAAGGAACCCAAGATGGAACCTTGAGGAACACCACAAGTAATTAATTCTTAATCACATGAAGATTGACTACTTACTCCACAGGTATTTCGCAACGACATCTTTTGTTTCCTGTTAGTTAGGTAAGAATCGAACCATATGGCAGTACTGTCGGATGAAAAGACTTGGTTTCATCAATACGAACCTACCAAAAAAGACACAATGCAGAATGGGCCTCTGATAGTTCGCCAAGACCGAAGAAGATGTCAATGTAACGTAGGAGTTCAAGAATACCCCAAAGAAAGACTGTTCTGGTTATATGAACAGTCTGTACATAGTGATCAAGTGGGGCAGAGTATGTGGAACACTCGAAGCACTAAAACCGCCATCTTAACTTTGCTCACATGAAAAGAAACTAATCTTCGCTAAAACAAAAACATTGATGGACCCTGTCTCACTTTTCACCTGCCAGATCTTTAAACGCATATTTGTGTAAAACGATTGGCAAGAAACTTTTGCGGTGCTGATATAGCCTACAAGACATAGAGCGCTAGGAGAAAATCGACTGAAACAAAATTCAAACTGCACCACAAGCCGCAGTTACGTTCCTGGAGTTCCCCAGGCGACGGACACAATGCTGTCCAGCCGTGACCTCTAGGCGCGACCCGTGGCTCTTCCGCAAGCTGCGGGCTGTTAGGTCTGCCCTCGGTACATTGTACAGTAAGTCCTCGCCTTGCGGGGTTCAGCGGCTGGCCGATGCATAGCGGTTGGCCTTCATCTCCATTAGCTACGGAGGCTGCAATTCTGTTGTTTGTTACACACCTGGATCACCTGTTTGAAAATAGACAAGTGACGCTTTTACCTTTCTTACAAATTCGATATTACCCCAAAGAAAAGGCTGTTCTAAAATTGAATTACAATAATATCACAGAAAACGTAGTTCATTACTTAGGTGTGATGTGTAGGCTAACGTGTAGGAGACGAACGTGGAAAGTACAAAACTGCAGTATTCTAGTACGAAAACAATTGGAATTTCTGTGGCGTTCACCTTTTCTTCTCCGTCGTCTTCTTCTTTTTCTACTTCTTTCACTGAAGGCCATTTAAATGTCAACGTTTAAACAAATATATTAATTTTGAGCTTATTCCAACACTCTTTCATCCCTCCTTATTTATTTTCTCTTCTCTCTTGCACTGTCCGTTTTCTTCCCCGTCTTGTTGGACTTGTTTGATCTGAGAAACTTTCCCGCTTCTTAATTTTGCTTTCGTATTCTGTTCTGCCTTTAATTTCCCTCTTATTTACGCCAATTTCTTCTACGTCTTCTTGCATTTTCGAAGCAAGCTCGGTTTCCAGTGCTATGCAACTTTTCTTATCACTTTCTTAGGGTATTCTTTGGATGTGATCTTAGCATATTACTCTTTTTTTTTCATAATTTCATTTGTAAGTTTTCCACAAGATTGTATTCTTCCGTGGTATTTATTTCAGTGCTTCTACCGTCATTATATTTCGTAATATCATCGTTACCTATGTTAAAATAAAAATGATAATTCTCTACCACGATCGCATGGAATACTCCGCAGTGAGATAAGGCGAAACATACATTGTTCACGTCATCACTGAGGCAGAATCAGAAAAAAATTTACGTGCAATAGAAAGGCTGCTTACCAGAATTTTGTCCGGTACTTCAATAGGGAGTGTAAGTTTCGCAGTGGGATGGCCGAAGAAGCAGAATTCTTATTTTTGTTTAAGGGATCCTAAATTTAATTTCTTTCATCATATTACATGATTCAGAAAAGCCTGAAACTGTGTCATTCATGATTTATACAATGATAACAGTACCAGTTACTTGTTTCTTGATGATTAGCACAACGCGTTTCGGGAATTTATTCTCGTTTTCAAGTGCATTTGTTTACATGCATATTTTCGGTGATGTTGCAAGCGTGGTTTACTGCCTCTCTTAGGTTTTTTTGAAGTTAGAAGGTATTGTGTCCCCTCCATTATACAGAATATCACACACACGCAAATCATCACTTATACTGTTTGTTTGCAACAACGTAAGAGAAGATTTGTGTGTGTGTGTGTGTGTGTGTGTGTGTGTGTGTGTGTGTGTGTGTGTGTGTGTGTTTGTGTGTGTGTGTGCGTGTGTGTGCGTGTGTGATATTCTGTATAATGGAGGAGTCACAATACCTTCTAATTTAAAAAAAAAAAAAAACTAAGAGAGGCAGAAAACCACGCATGCAACATCATCGAAAATATACATGTAAAGAAATGCACAAATGCACTTGAAAATGAAAATAAATTTTCGAAACGCGTTGTTCTAAACACCAAAAATAATTAACTGGTCTAGTTTTCATTATTTAAATCATGATCCAAACTTTGTTATCATTTAAAACTTCGTCGACAAGTACCAGCTTATTGAAAGTTTGATAATTGAGCACAGTGAACTACGAAGTCTGGAACAACCCTGAGATGGGGGTTGGGAGACTCCTGTGCAGTGTCACGTCTCCTCAGAGACATTTCTGCAGAGCCTGGGGCTCTTGCTGGGATAAGAAGTTTTTAGCAGGTAGCGTACAGGTACACCAAGAATTTATTTACTGTGTAGCAGTGTAGCGAATTGTGCTGTTCTCTACGACACATGTTACTAGGAAAGTTTTAATAGATGTGAACAGGTTGGAAAAGGAAGGTCTAGGTTAGGTTGCAAGGTGACAATGTTTGTGAGATAGCGAGGCAAAAAGCCTGGTTGTGGTGAATGACCTGCAGCTTAGCCTGAGGTGTATGTTGGGTAGGAGTGTGACAGTTTGGTTGTGAGTTGGCGAAGTCAACGAATATGAATGCAAAAATGGTCCAGATATCGTGCTGGCCAGGGAAGTTGCCGAACGTCTTGCAGAGCACGTTGAGTTTCGCGGGCGGTGGGGGAGTTCAAATGGTTCAAATGGCTCTGAGCACTATGGGACTCAACTGCTGAGGTCATCAGTCCCCCTAGAACTCAGAACTACTTAAACCTAAATAACCTAAGGACATCACACACAACGATGCCAGAGGCACGATTCGAACCTGCGACCGTAGTGGTCTCGCGGTTCCAGACTATAGCGCCTACAACCGCACAGCCACTCCGGCCGGCCAGTGTGTGGGCAAGCGTTGTTCTGCTGGAACAACACGTCACCTTCCTGTCGCGAGAATGGCAAAAGAACGGCTCTAACAACACTCTGCACGTAGCGGACGCTGGTTTGCATCCCCTCCAGAAACACCATAGGTGAACGAGAATTGTAGCTTATCGCATCCCGGACCATAAGACTTGGGGTAGGATCAATATGAATTTGACGAATGCACTTTACTAGACAGCGTTCACCAGGTCTGCGTCGTACGCGCAAACGACCATCACTTGGGTACAGGCAGAATCTGCTTTCCTCACTGAAGACCACGGCGCACCATTCCATCTTCCAAGTGATCCTCTGACAGTACTAGCCCAGCCTTGCACATCGATGTGGTGGCGTGACTGAAAGACTGGCTAGAGGTGTGCGCGCCCGTAATCCCACTGCTAATAACTGGTTCGTAGCATTTCATCCTGGGGCTCCACAAGCCCTTTCATCTTTGCTGTGGTAGCTGTACGATCTACCACTGCTGCCCATTACAATACGACGATGCTACCAGACGTCTGTGCTGCGTGGACGTCCAGAACCTCATCTAAGGGTGTGAGAATGTTCACGTGACCATTGATACGAGCATCGCTGAGCAACTGAGGCAGTACGTCCAACATGTGTGGCAGTTCTCCGGAAGGACCATCCCAGCACTCGGAAAGCCACAATTTGAAATCTTTCAAAATCACTCAGTTGGCTGTAGAACGTACTAGTGTGTCTTCGTGGCATGGTTGCGTGCTTGTTTCACACGTTTGCACCACAAAGAACCCTTCTGGTCGTGAGCATTCCGTATTAAAGGGTAGAGACAGATGGCAATGCGGTACTATACCACTACACTAGCTGTTGGCGGACGACGTTGAAACCATTATCAGTACATCTCCTATCCCCCAGGTGGCATATATCGTCATCGGATCGAAGTTGACGTCGGCTTTCCAGGAGTACCATACTTTTGCGACAGTGTATTTTATGCACGTTGATTTTCGTAAGCAAATATTTTTGATTAGAACGCCAGATGCAACTAATTGCAGCCAGAGTGCGCCGCGGTCGCAGATCACGATAAGGATTATGTTTCTTGAGATGTAGCGGGTCGTTTCAGGGAGGGCAGAGACCATTACGGAAGCCACGTTTGGTGCGCTGAGAAGCACGTCCCGTGTGAGGAGGGCTTTAGCGCCTGCTGTTGTTTTTCCAGTTTCTCTCCTTTCCCTCTAACGAAGGTCTGAACAAACAGCGGTGATCGCGGTGTTGGTGGCGTGAGCAGTTAACAGCAGGTGAAACGGCGACAGCAAAGGCAGGGCGGAGACTCTTATCCGACCAGATCTCTCTCACTCCGGTAATGCGTGCACCTAGTGGGAAGGCAGGGGCGGCGCTATCGCGCTCTGGGTACAATTAAGCGGCGGCGTACAGTGGAACTTAATAAACCGACGCGCGCGCACCTATGGTGCTCGTTTTTGGCCCCTGTTCTACCTGCCAGTCGGAGTAAAACCAGTAGGCGCAGAGTGGTAGCCGACCCGGGAGATGGGGCTCCGGGGCCCACCGGCCGAGTCACGCCTCGCCTCTGCCCGGGGCAGGTAACGAGCGAGCGCTGCTCACGGCCCACGGCCTCGTAACCCCGGGCACGGCCGACGGCTTCCAGATAGCCATAAAGCGGCGGGGAGCCTGTCAGGCTGGCCTGCTATCCGGAAAGTGACGGCAGCTGAAAACCGGACGGCCGCCATCCTAAAGCACACAAATGATCGAGAGAGGCAGTCAGACTGTAGTTGGCGTGCAGGAGAACAGTGTGTGGACAAAAATATCGAAACTCCCACGCACGCACGCACGCGCACACACACACGCGCACACACACACACACACACACACACACACACACACACACACACACACACATATATATATATATATATATATATATATATATATATATATATATATATATATATTAGCATGCCTAATACGGTTTAAGAAACCCGCTGACATTCAAAACAGTTTTAGTCGTATCGGGATGGATAAATATAGGCCCTGCAATGTTTTCAAGGGAGTCCTGTAGCAGTCTTCCTTCAAATCAGTGGCAAATCCAGGTAATACTGGAAGAGGTGGATGGCGATCAAGCACGATTCTCTCCAAAGAGAGCGCTTCTATGCGGTACAGTCGGGAACCGCACGACCGCTACGGTCGCAGGTTAGAGTCCTGTCTCGGGCAGGGACGTGTGTGACGTCCTTAGGTTAGTTAGGTTTAAGTAGTTCTAAGTTCTAGGGGACTGATGACCTTAGCAGTTAAGTCCCATAGTGCTCAGAGCCATCTGAACCATTTTGATCAGTGGAGATGCGACAATTCATCCTCCTGCTCACAAAATCTGTACTGAGCGATACGAGCTGTGTGAAAAGGGGCCTTGTCGTCTTGGATCACTTCATCACCATTGCTCAACGAACTTTCTGCCATGGGATGGGCCTAAATGGTCGCATAGTCAAATGGTTCAAATGGCTCGGAGTACTATGGGACTTAACTTCTGAGGTCATCAGTCCCCTAGAACTTAGAACTACTTAAACCTAACTAACCTATTGACATCACACACATCCATGCCCGCGGCAGGATTCGAACCTGCGACCGTAGCGGTCTCGCGGTTCTAGACTGTAGCGCCTAGAACCGCTCGGCCAGAACGGCCGGAGGTCACATATTCCTTGGCAGTAACGCTTCCTTGCAGAGTGAGAATGAAGCCCATAGAAACCATGATATGATTACCCTGATCCTCACCGAAGCCCTGTCAAGTCCCACTCCTGGGACGTAAATTCGGCCAGAAGTTGAAACCAGTGTGAAGCAGAACTCATGTCACCAAATGACATCCTTCTATTGCTCAACAGGCCAGGTTTTGTAGCTTCACCACCACGTTTCCCTGAAACAGGCATTTGCAACGCGCATGAGTGGTTTTGGTATTCCAGCTTGTCCTCGTATTCCCTGCTTGTGGAGCTCCGTTCGTCTTGCTTTGGCACTGAGAGGGTTCGTGAATGCGACACTCAGTTCTGCAGTGACTTTTGCAGCGATCGTCATCCTATTTTTCGTCCCAATTCTCTCTAATGACCGTACGTCACGATCACTCAACATACAATTTCATCCGTGATAAGACTTAGCAGATGATGTTTTTCCGCTTTCCCCGTAAACAGTTTAAATCTACGATACCGTGGCTCTTGAAACACCAAACGCTTCGTCTCTCTTGGTTACGCAGGCACCCTCCATATGAACAACAATTAGCCAACGTTCGAAGCCACCTAGCTCCGACATTACGCACTCGCAACTTCCCAGGACACTGTTCTGACCGCGACGGACACTTCCAGCGTATTGAGGACGTTGCACATATGCCATTCGTGAACAGATAAAATAGCATGACATGCAGGCTTGGCTACCATCTGTGTTTATCTTCAAGAATGCATTTCTCTCAGTGTTTCCATACTTTTGTCCATTTCCTGTAAGCAAGAAGAGCGCAGGTTCTCCCGCGTGCTAATTGGGTGCAATAAACGCAGGCTGTAGTGCATGTCGTATCCGCCCTCGGTAGCTGAATGGTGATTGCACGGTAGCTCAGCGTGTTTGGTCAGAGAGCTGATTGGCCTCTGCAATAAAAAAAAATAAAAAAAAAAATAAAACTGAGTGGAAGGACCAACAGACGAACTTGAACGGATGTCATGTGACGTCCGCAACGACCAAAAACAACGATCAACAACGAACAAAATGAAAAAAAAAGGTTAGCGCGACAGATTGTCAATCCTAAGGGGCCGGGTTCGATTCCCGGCTGGGTCGGAGATTTTCTCCACTCAGGGACTGGGTGTTGTGTTGTCCTAATCATCATCATTTCATCCCCATCGACGTGCAAGTCACCGAAGCGGCGTCAAATCGAAAGACTTGCACCCGGCGAACGGTCTACCCGACGGGAGGCCCTAGTCACACATTTTTTTTAGTGCATCTCGTGTACTGTCTGGTGGAATGAACGTTGAGTAACTCCTAGCGAGGGGAAATCCTTCAGTTCACTTTGGTGGCTTTCTTGTCAGCTTCGCTGATTATTTTTCCTCAGACAGCCAAAATTTTTCTCCAAGTACCATGCAGTGATATCGCTCGTACCTGACGTCTCGTTTACATGGTGCCATGGCTGGGACTACAAAGTCGCAATGGACACGTGAGCCTTACGACGGCTGTTCTGGCTATTCGCGCCGACATTTTCGCACACTCTTCCACCTCTACCGTCTTATCAAGTAAACAGTCACTCTTAACTCATCTCGATCTTAATGCTCTTGTGTGAGCTGAAAAGCAGTACACGTCCCCATCAGAGCAACATCCTCTCTGTCCCACTGCTTCACTCACCCACTTCTCTAATTCCTTTTCAGCAGAAGGAATCCAACTGTGCAAGGATCTACCTCATCATGTAAGAGCAGTAAGGCTTATATATCGCATTTACCCGCGTTCGTAATGTAGATAGGAGTTAGGCGTTTTAACTGCACCGTCACAGTACATGTATTCACTAATGAGATTCGTCATAAATAACTCATCACAATTTTCGAAGGAGAGTGACGTTCATACCTACAACACTAAAGGGAGAAAGATCCTTATTACCCATTATTAAAGCTTCAGTGGTTTAGAAAGGAGTTCAATACACAGCAACAAAAATTTTTGATCATTTACTCAATAAAATATCTGGCAGATAGTAAAGCAAGATGGGTGGATCACATAACTAATGAGGAGGTATTGAATAGAATTGGGGAGAAGAGGAGTTTGTGGCACAACTTGACAAGAAGAAGGGACCGGTTGGTAGGACATGTTCTGAGGCATCGAGGGATCACAAATTTAGCATTGGAGGACAGCGTGGAGGGTAAAAATCGTAGAGGGAGACCAAGAGATGAATACACCAAGCAGATTCAGAAGGATGTAGGTTGCAGTAAGTACTGGGAGAGGAAGAAGCTTGCACAGGATAGAGTAGCATGGAGAGCTGCATCACACCAGTCTCAGGACCGAAGACCACAACAACAACAGTAAAGCAAGTTGCAATCTAACCGATAATCATTTGTCCCTGACAACACCTTCTATTCTGAGGACGAATTTATAGTTTAAAATTGGTAGCCTAAAAAAACGCCTTGTTTTTAAGTCTTTACATAAGTAAGGCTAAAAAATAATGTCATTAATATTAACACTAGTCCTGTAAACTGTCTCATTCCCCACCATTTCGCAGAAAGAATTTTTCAGACGATCTATGGAACATATAGTTAACTAACAAATTATGGCTAACTAACTACACTGAATAACATCTCCAGTATCACAGCACAATTACTGACGTATCTGCTGAACCAACAATAATGTCTGCCTTTTCATATACGCACCCCTTGCCCCTTACAACTATGTCTGCGTAGTTACATGTGTATATGCTACTGTTACTGTCATCACCATCATTGTTGTTACGGTATTATTATTAACAGCAGCAGAAGTTGTTACAGCAACAGTATCGCTAGTGTTAATTCAGTTAGTTCTTCGTACTTTTATTAATAATGTCCGTAGATACATCCAAATCTTGTCTCATACTATCTACTACTATCCTTTTATTAATATAACGGAATTTTAAGCCATGTTCCCGTGATTGTAGCAAATAATTATTAATTAGAGAGGTGTTGCCTTCTTGCAAGAATACAATTTTTTCTTATTTAATAAGCAAACATATTCCACCACAGCTGACAACTTCAGCGGAAGTCTATCTTACATCCTTTTTTATATACATTATGCAGCCAGATGGCACACAGAAAGTAAAAAAAGGATGATAAAAGCAAAAACACACTGATGACACGGAAATTGTGGAGTAACATGTTTCAGGATTAAACAAAACAACAAATTGTGTTGTGGCAAGAAGGTAGATATTCCAATTATTACTATTTTATTACTGTGTATCGTGTTACAATTGTCAATTTATGAACATCTATGAAGTAAAATATGTGTCAAATCTACGTCCGATGTAAGAGAGGGACTGAAAGATAAAATTAGACAGAGAGACATCATGAAAGGTGACTATTTTGGGTTTTGTAGGGTCCTGAAAAGTAGAAAAGAGAACTGAAGGTGTGTTAGCTGACGATCAGTTGGCTTTCAGAAAGGTAATAAATGGAAATGTCGTGTGGCTAGGGCCTCCCGTCGGGTAGACCGTTCGCCTGGTGCAGGTCTTTCGATTTGACGCCACTTCGGCGACCTGCGCGTCGATGGGGATGAAATGATGATGATTAGGACAACACAACACCCAGTCCCTGAGCGGAGAAAATCTCCGACCCAGCCGGGAATCGAACCCGGGCCCTTAGGATTGACAGCCTGTCACGCTGACCACTCAGCTACCGGGGCGGACTTCAGAAAGGTAAGAACGCCAGAGTGGGAGTGCTGACGTTGCGATTGATAATGGAAACAAGACTTGAAACAAGTCAAAGCACTCTGATAGGATTTTTCCAACTGCAAGATGATTGAATTCTGAGAGAAATAGGTGTAAGCTATAGGGAAAGGCGGGCAATATGCAATATGTACAGGAACCAAGAGGGAACCGTTGTTATTTACAATAGATACAAATGCTCTAGTAGTAAGCGTCGTGTACTCTTTACGGCTATTCGCAGATGATGCAGTTGTCTATACCAAAGCATCAACGCCAGAACATAGTAAGAATTTGCAGAACGACCTGCAGAGAATTGATGAATGGTGCAGGCTCTGGCAGTTGACCCTGAACGTAAATAAATGTAACATATTGGGTGTACATAGAAAAAGAAATCCACTATTGTACAGCTACACTATTGATGACATACACCTGGAGACAGCGTCTGCTGTAAAATATCTAGGCGAAACTATCCAGAGCGACCTTAAGTGGAATGACCACATAAAACAGATAGTAGGAAAAACAGATACCAGATTCAGATTCATCGGAAGAATCTGAAGGAAATGTAACTCATCCACGAAATAAGTGGCTTGTAAGGCGCTTGTTCACCCGATTCTTTAGTATTGCTCGTCTATCTGGGGTCCCTATCAGGTAGGATCCAACGAAGAGCGGCGCGTTTCGTCACGGGATCGTTTAGCTGGCAAGAGAGCGTTACGGAGGTACTAAACAAACTCCATTGGCAGACGTTACAAGAGAGGCGTTGTGCATCACGGAGAAATTTACTACTGAAATTTCGGGACAGCGCTTTTCCGGAGAAGTTGGACAACATATTACTTCCCCCCACATACATCTCGCGTATTGACCACGAGAAGAAAATTCTAGAAATTAGAACCAATATAGAGGCTTACCGACTATCTTCCCGCGCACTGTTCGCGAGTGGAACAGGGTTGGAGGGATCAGATAGTGGTACCGAAAGTACGCTCCGCAACACAGCATTGGGTAGCTTACGGAGTATGTTGTAGGTGATTAGATCATAACAATAAGAATGGAAGATGCAAAATGATTAAAAAGGTTGTAATCCAGGGATGTAGCCCTTAGCGTCTACTGTTTAATCTGAAAATCGAAGAAGCAGTGACGGAAATAAAAGGAAGTTTCAAGAGTGGAGTTAAAATTCGTATGAAAGGGTGTCAGTGATAAATTCGCTGACGACATTGCTATCGTCATTGAAAGTGAAGGAGAGGCGGGTTGAATGGAATGAACAGTGTAATAAGTAATATGGACAGCGGGTAGAGCGATGAAAGTCGAAAGTAACGAGGAATAGGAATAACGAGATCAGCGATAAACGTATCAAAACAGGGGACCAAGAAATATATAAAGTGAAGGAAGCGAAATAACAAACGGAGGACGAAGGAAGAAGGAGATAAAAAGCAGGCTACCACACGCAAAGAAAGCATTCCTGGCTGTTTGGATTAATCTTAGGAACGAATTTCTGGGAATGTATGTCTCGGTACAGTATTCTACGGTAGTGAATAATGGACTGTAGGACAACCAGAAAGGAAGATACTAGAAGCGTTTTATTTATGGTGTTACAGAAGCATGTTGAATATTAGGTGGACTGAAAAGGAATGAGGAAGTTCTCAGCAGGAACAACGAAAGAAGGAACACATGGAAAACGCTGACAAGATAAGGGGCAGGATGACAAGATTTGTGTTAAGACATCAAGGAATAACAATGTGGTACTAGAGGGAGCTGTGGAGGGTAATGACAGCAGGGGACGACAGGGATTGGAACATGTCCAACAAATAATTGAGGACGTAGGGTACAAGCGCTATTCTGAGATGAAGAGATTGGTACAAGAGAGAAACTCGTGGTGGGCCACATCAAACCGATCAGGAGAATGATGACGCACCAAGAAAGGGTGCTTGTGTGGCGTTCTTGAACCACGCAGAAAGAGACCAGGTCACAATGTTGTTCAGCATTTGCGAGTAGCCATTTGTATCCTGTCCGGTTTGGCAAAGATTTCTAGTAGAAATAATGGAACACGTGAGGCAATACTGACCCTACGACTTATCTTAGAAGCTAGGTTAAGGAAAGGCAAACCTACGTTTCTAGCATTTGTAGATTTAGAGAAAGCTTTTGACAATGTTGACTGAAATACTCTCTTTCAAATTCTGAAGGTCGCAAGGGTAAAATACAGGGAGCGAAAGGCTACTTACAATTTGTACAGAAACCAGATGGCAGTTATAAGAGTCGAGGGACATGATTGGGAAGCAGTGGTTGGGAAGGGAGTGAGACAGGGTTGTAGCCTCTCCCCGATGTTATTCAATCGGTATATTGAGCAAGCAGTGAAAGAAACAAAAGAAAAATTCGGAGTAGGTATTAAAGTCCATGTGGGTAAAAATAAAAACTTTGAGGTGCGCCGATGACATTGTAATTCTGTCAGAGACGGCAAAGGACTTGGAAGAGCAGTTGAACGGAATGGATGGTGTATTGAAGGAAGGATATAAGATGAACATCAACAAAAGCAAAACGAGGATAATGGAATGTAATCGAGTTAAGTCGGGTGATGCTGAGGGTATTAGATTAGGAAATGAGACACTTAAAGTAGTAAAGGAGTTTCGCTATTTGGGGAGCCAAATAACTGATGATGGTCGAAGTAGGGAGGATATAAAATGTAGACTGGCAATGGAAAGGGAAGCGTTTCTAAAGAAGAGAAATTTGTTAACATCGAGTATAGAATTAAGTGTCAGGAACTCGTTTCTGAAAGTATTTGTATGGAGAGTAGCCATGTATGGAAGTGAAACATGGACGATAAATAGTTTGGACAAGAAGAGAATAGAAGCTTTCGAAATGTGGTGCTACAGAAGGCCGGCCGGGGTGGCCGAGCGGTGCTAGGCGCTTCAGTCTGGAGCCGCACGACCGCTACGGTCGCAGGTTCGAATCCTGCCTCGGCCATGGATGTGTGTGATATCGTTAGGTTAGTTAGGTTTAAGTAGTTCTATGTTCTAGGGGACTGATGACCTCAGAAGTTAAGTCCCATAGTGCTCAGATCCATTTGCTACAGAAGAACGCTGAAGAATTGATGGGTAGATCACATAACTAATGAGGAGGTACTGAATAGAATTGGGCAGAAGAGGAGTTTGTGGCACAACTTGACTAGAAGAAGGGATCGGTTGGTAGGACATGTTCTGAGGCATCAAGGGATCACCAATTTAGTACTGGAGGGCAGCGTGGAGGGTAACAATCGTAGAGGGAGACCAAGAGATGAATACACTAAGCAGATTCTGACGGATGTAGGTTGCAGTAGGTACTGGGACATAAAGAAACTTGCACAGGATAGAGTAGCATGGAGAGCTGCATCAAACCAGTCTCAGGACTGAAGACCCCAACAACAACAACATTCTAGTATTTTGAAACAAGACAGAGTAAACAGCACTGAATACACCACGAGCCTTTACACGTTTCTGACAATTTTTGCAGGAGAGCTTTTATGTTTTTTTTTTAATTGTAAAATGTGTTTGAGAAGATTTCCGAAACTGGTGTCTTGTTCAGAAAACATGATCGCCTTAAGTGATTATGGGTAACCACTGGACGTCGGCGTAGGTAAACACGCGTTTACTACGGTAGCAAGTGGCAAGATCCGGGCGACACAGCCGCGCAGACAGACAGCAGGATCAGCTGAGAGCGGCGGGCAGCCAGGCTAGGTATTCCCCAGTCTCCCTGGGGGCTGGCGCGTGCGCGGCAAACTCGTTCTGGCGTGGTGCAAACACCGCTCACCCACGGCATTCCGGGAAACTCGGTGCGGTCCGAGGGCTGTCCACCACGCAGCCTGCGTGTCGCGCTATACTATATACACTACTGGCCATTAAAATTGCTACACCGCGAAGATGACGTGCTACAGACGCGAAATTTAACCGACAGGAAGACGATGCTGAGATACGCAAATGCTTAGCTTTTCAGAGCATTCACACGAGGTTGGCGCCGGTGGCGGCACTTACAGTGTCCTGACATGAGGAAAGTTTCCAACCGATTTCTCATACACAAACAGCAGTTGACCGGCGTTGCCTAGTGAGACGTTGTTGCGATGCCTCGTGTAAGGAGGAGAAATGCTTACCATCACGTTTCCGACTTTGATAAAGGTCGGATTGTAGCCTATCGCGATTGCGGTTTATCGTATCGCCACATTGCTACTCGCGTTGGTCGAGACCCAACGACTGTTAGCAGAATATGGAGTCGGTGGGTTCAGGAGGGTGATACAGAACGCCGTGCTGGATCCCAACGGCCTCGTATCACTAGCAATCGAGATGACAGGCATCCCATCCGCATGGCTGTAACGGATCGTGCAACCACGTCTCGATCCCTGAGTCAACAGATGGGGACGTTTGCCAGACAACAACCATCTGCACGAACAGTTAGAGGACGTTTGCAGCAGCATGGACTATCAGCTCGGAGACCATAGCTGCGGTTACCCTTGACGCTGCATCACAGACAGGAGCGCCTGCGATGGTGTGCTCAACGACTAACCTGTGTGCACGAATGGCAAAATGTCATTTTTTCGGGTGACTCCAGGTTCTGTTTACAGTGTCATGTTGGTCGCACCCGTATTTGTCGACATCGCGGTGAACGCACATTCGAAGCGTGTATTCGTCATCGCCATACTGGCGTATCACCTGGCGTGATGGTATGAGGTGCCATTGGTTACACGTCTCGGTCACTTCTTGTTCGCATTCACCACACTTTGAACAGTGGACGCATTTCAGCAGGATAATGCACGACCGCATGTTGCACGTCCTGTACTGGCCTTTCTGGATACAGAAAATGTTCAACTGCTGCCCTGGCCAGCACATTCTCTAGATATCTGACCAATTTAAAACGTCTGGTCAATGTTGGCCGAGCAACTGACTCGTCACAATACGCCAGTCCCTACTCTTGATGAACTGTGGTATCGTGTTGAAGCTGCATGGGCAAGTGTACCTGTACACGCCATCCAAGCTCTGTTTGACTCAATGCCCAGGCGTTTCAAGGCCGTTCGTACGGCCAGCTGTGGCTGTTCTGGGTACTGATTTCTCAGGATCTATGCACCCAAATTGCGTGAAAATATAATCACATGTCAGCTCTAGTATAATATATTTGTCCAATGAATACCCGTTTATCATCTGCATTTCTTCTTGGTGTAGCAATTTTAATGGCCAGTAGTGCATATATACCGGCATATTGCATTGCACTGCGCCCATGCGGCCCATCTACGCCGCTGCGATCAGCGTCTACTCCCAACATGGCACTCGGTCTCAGGGTAGGAGGTCAATTTTCGTGTGCAACGCGCTCTTCTGTCGTACTACACAGAGGCGAATGATTATCTCAATCACACGTGCTTGTTTCTTTTTTAGGATTCTCATGAAAGTTCAGCGCAGACTAATGAATTAGGAATGTTCTGCCAAGACGGGAAGAAAAGCGCGATAAAAAGCTGAACGAAAATAACTAGCCAAGACATCACAAGAAGTTTTAATGCAAGTGCTAATTTCTGTTTGGACAAATGAGGATGCCCAAAAATGCGAAGTTTGGTTTGTATACTAAAATTAATTAATACGCATGGCCCTACTGCAGTTGGTGCACCCCTGTGGTACGCCCGTGCCTTCCATCAACAGCCTTTGCCAGTCATTTGGATGGGGACCAACAGTTTAACCCTTGACGTTGCACGTGCGGTCTCACAGACCGCTGGTGTTTGTTGTTATTCTCTTGCTAATGCATAATGGTGGTGTAGGAGATTACAGCGTTGTCTAGTTATTCTTTCCCGAAGCTACAGTGGTTTCTTTTATCAGCAGCCACTTGAATGTGACGTGGACCTGTGCTATCACTGCTTCTTTCGAACTAGCGGTCTCTGAGAGTGTACCTGGAACGTTACGTTATGGATTCAGTAGCGAGGTCTTCGTCTCCTGTTCATGTTTAATGGACTCTAACTTCGAGGATACTGTTTCAAAATGGTCTTAGGACAGTTTAGGAAGCGATGTTGGATCAGACAGTGACAACGAAATTGAAAATGAACATAACACAATATAGGGACAGTGTGAAAGTGAATACGAATTTATTTTGCCATCTGTGAATTCCTTGAATTAAACAAGTGATCAAAGTGATTAAGACAGAAGTATGGAGGCTGATTATTTAGCTAGAGGTTCTGCTATGAATAGATTAGGCCGAAACAAATATCGCTGCTCGTCGAAGCCTCTTCTAATGATGGCCTACGGCATTATTTTTGACTCAAATCGCTCTGAGCACTATGGGACTTAATATCTGAGGGCATCAGTCCCCTAGAACTTAGAACTACTTAAACCTAACTAACCTAAGGACATCACACACATCCATGCCCGAGGCAGGATTCGAACCTGCGACCGGAGCAGTCGCGCGGTTCCGGACTGAAAGCATTATTTTTCCTCATGTTGGACATAAGTGGGATGAAAGCGTTTGTCCTTCATAATTCGAATAAAAGTAATACTCAGGTGAAGCGCTTTCATTATTGAAAAACCTTGTAAACTTTTTGGTGACTCCGCGCATAAAAAGCATGTCAACAAGTATCACATACCTCGTGAACTTCATGCATCCTTCACCGTGTTTTGGGTCTAGCAGAACTAAGAGTAGAAGTCGTTGTAGGACAATTGGGAAAACCGAAAACATCCTCCACCTACGACCCAAAAAATGAAGAGAAGGACCCCTTATATTTGCCATTGCTGCAAGAACCCAATAATCTCTTCAAAAATTTCCAGCGAGTGCAAAGAAATCGTCTGAGAAGGAAACTAAATACCTGAAAAGTACTCGCTGATTTTCATTCTTTTGAATGTTTTGTGGGAGTTTTCTATGTTTTTATTATTACATGGGTAATAAACAATAAAAACATAGCAAAAAGTAAAATTTGGAGTGCAGGATATTTAAGTTTTCAATGGAATTAACATTATTTTATAATATTATGTTCATTTAGTGTAGTTTTCTATTTATGCGTTTTTTTTCGTAAAAATAAACTTTAAAATTTATTTGAGTTCATATATTTTTGTGTGGTATTAATGTAGGGCCGGCCGCTGTTGCCGAGCGATTCTAGGCGCTTCAGTCTGGAACCGCGTTGCTGCTACGGTCGCAGGTTGGAATCCTGCCTCGGGCATGGATGTGTGTGATGTCCTTGGGTTAGTTACATTTCAATAGTTCTAAGTCTAGGGGACTGATGACCTCAGATGTTAAGTCCCATAGTGCTTAGAGCCATTATGAATGTAGCCTTTTACATAAAATCCGAGATGTTCCACTGAAATTGATGAATGAAATTTTTATGGCTATATAAACGCAGCGGTCACTCAGACCGCAGCTGTCAGTATGTGACCAAAAAATGATCTGGGGATCGAAGGTTAAAATAGACCTGATTCCGCAACACAGCGTAACTTAGAAATTTTCACAATAACAAGTATTTTGACAAACAAAAAATGTGAAGCGCCCAGACGGGTAGGAGGAACGAAATGAAACTTCACGAATTGAGAGGAAATGTGACGTTACTTCAGTGATTACAAACTCGAGTAAGATTTATAAAGAAGCTGGCAGTATGAGCCCACTTATAAGCTTGACGTTGTACCCCCTCTGACCTGGATGCATGCATTGGTTCGGTCTAGCAAGGTGTCAAAAACCGTTGTATCCACTCTTGAGGCAAAATGGACGACGACTGATGTATCTGACATCCTGAATGGATACTGGCACTCGGACGGAGATGACGTCGAGCTGGTCCCATAAGTGTCCTATCAGTGACAGGTCTGGTGATAAAAGACGGTTTGAGTTTTTACATCTCGACTGTTTCTGACAAGTATTCTCATTATTACATCTTGGCTTTCAGGTCACTTTCAAGCCCAGTAGGTGCCGATTTGTTGCGCAGTTATCCTGTTATAATACTGTAGAAGACATCGACACCTACTGCGCTAGAAAACAGGCTGTAAAGCCGAAATTATTCAACCGTGCACAATGTAACGTAGTGAATATTTGTCAAAAATAGCCGAAGTGGAAAACTTCAAAATGCCTTAACAAAAAAATGGTTCAAATGGCTCTGAGCACTATGGGACTTAACTGCTGTGGTCATCAGTCCCGTAGAACTTAGAACTACTTCAACCTAACTAAGCTAAGGACATCACACACATCCATGCCCGAGGCAGGATTAGAACCTGAGACCGTAGCGGTAGCGCGGTTCCAGACTGTAGCGCCTAGAACCGCTGGGCCACTCCTGCCGGCAAAATGCCTTAACAAATATACGATTATGGTACCTCACATGAAGAAAATGATTGAGAACTGGAGAACTTGCTAGTGATGGGAGTTCCTCAGTATTACGCAGACAATTTATAGAGAAGAGCGTGTTGAAAGATAGCACCATGATATTATTGGATAAGAGATAACACATGAGGATGTAGGATGTCCGTGTGGTACCATTACGCCGTCAGTGTTTCCTCAGTCACTACCGACCGTAGCCTGAAGCCATACCCGATGGCTCCTCACACCACGATGCCAAGATTTCAACCAGTGATTCTATATCGAGGGTACGAGCATTGTGCTGCGTTGTTATTACTCGTTAATTTCATTATTTAATGACTTATGTAACCAAGTAGTTTTTTGAACTTGGACGTTGTATTTTCTGAAGAGTATAGAGAAGCGTATAATGATACCAAGTGTTTATGTGTTCATTGTTGATAGTGTGGCTTTTTGTTAAAAAAAAACAAATTTAGGAACTAGGTAATGTGAAGATCTAGAATGTCACCAGAATCCAGCTTCATTACCATTACCATGTTAACTTTGCGTATGGGGAGCAAACTGCGCTGTGATAGCAGCCTTGGCTTCATTTTTTCTGCCTTTTTTTTTACGTTTCTTCGTTAAGTTATGGTTGCTATTTCACTATTCAAATACAGTAAATGTACAAAAAAAGGATTAATAGTTTCGATTTTCCTAGCGATAAAATTACGATCTTTAAATGTACAGGCTCTGCATAAAGTCTCTACACAATTATAAAAATCTATTACGAAGATAGTTAATGAGATCGTCATCAAATTTGTACTTTACACTCAGTTGTTATCAATTTTTTAAGTTAGATTGTATCTGCATGTTTTAGGTCACCGTTGGTGGGTAAGACTGTAACGAACCCATACAAAATGGTTACTCCTCTAAAGAAGGTACTGTGTGTATATTGGTATTTTGAAACAAAAGAGAATCTGCAGTCGCAGCGAAACTTCAGAACGAAGCACGGAAGAGACCCACCGTCACGTTGTAGTGGCTTTATTGAGTGCCACACAAATAAATTAAACTGAGATAAGTTTGGACGGATATTATATTCTCACTACAGTCAATTAGAATATTTTTGGCAATGGAGGAGACATGCAGAAGAGATCCTTCCGTTGATGTTTACATCACTAAGTAGCATTTTTCGAAGAGAAAGTTCATGCATCCGCCCGCTTCATCCATACACTTCACATGCTACGCAGCAAGCGGCAACTTTCTTTAGAGGCAATTGGGTCAAGCACGAAAAGACTGAAGATGTATGTTCTAATAGAGACAGAACGGTGCCGTCTGATTTAGCGGAACGTATAAATGAACAATAGATATTCCTTAGCTTTCCAAAGTAGTATCTATTGATGTTAAGCGGAAGGATCTAAGCGATCTGGAAAATATGTTGTATATAATAGTTACTAACAGTTTTCACAAACGCAAATTTTACAGGAAATAAGCTTATCTTGTCGCTTTGCAGCCATTCGGCAATCGATTGGTGTACCCGTGAATGACCTGACAGAGACTTCAATGAGCGATTGGAACAGAAGCATCAGTACTGTACTAACGAATTTTGTTTGTACTTGGAAAATTTGAACCCTTTTTAATGCATTCGAATATGATTATTTGTAACGACAGATCCTTACTTTTTATGTTTGCCACAGACTTATTCAGTGTATTACCTGTCATACTGAAAGTGAATCTAAATGTTAAACGTCACATGTTCTCGTGCTGGGAAGAGTTATAAATGAAATACCCCTGCAGATTCCTTAGTGTCCTTACATCTGACATACATATAACCCACATAAGCTAACATAAAAATATCGCCTTCGTTGCAACAAGTACTTAGCGTATAATTTTACGTCTGTCGACAATGTTAAGAGTGTACTCTAAGCTTGGAAATGGAAAAGATTTCCTATAAGACATATTCTTATACATATGCTGATGGAAACAAAAGTCTCTGTATGTCTTACTTAACAGGCAAATTTTTGGAGTCCTAAAAATATAAGTCGCTCATCGAGAATTTCTTTTGTGAAGCCGATAACTCTGACCTCTGAACAGCTCTGATGATCTGCTCTGAGATGCTTCTTGACATGTTTACGCCATTTTAGTGTTTTAATTTTTATGCTTCAATATAAAATGAAATATGGCCACCACCTATTTGATAAGTATGTTCATAAAATAAAAAATAAACTTTCCATCCACACATAGAAAAATCGATAATTAGATTGCTAGATCGTTCTAAAAATGGATTCCTCTATTCGCAGTTTGTGTAGGAGTAGTGTGTAATGTATATAAAGATTATGCTATATAAAACATGAATAATGCATCTGAAGTGCCCTTGCCTGTGTTTCAATGGAACTGCAAAAATAATGCTTAGGTAAAAGACAAATACAAACACGATGTGTTTTGACGTTAAATCTTCGGTGGTTCAACAATTTGCAACAGACTTGTTATAGATTAACTAGTAAGTTCACTCCTTGATTAACATTGTGCCGAAGGACAACAAAGATTTCAGTAATGAAACGAGGCAGAATAGGAATTAACAAAGTACCATGGACATAATGTAGAAGGCAAGAATGGCCGTAATGTGAAAATCGATACCTTCACCTAGCATCTTCTAATAGAATCATCAGTCATGGTCTTACAAGGACGTGCCAATTTTGATAGCAATTTTAAGATAAAACAGGCGTTAGCTGCATTTACTGCATCATCGCCAGAATTCTATCCATGAATCTATTTGCTCGAGTCAATAAATTGTCATTGTAGAATGGAAAACTCCTACAAACTCCAAATTGTTTACTGGAGTTAAGCAGTTCTTTAGATTCAATTGTGTAACAAAAACGTTCAGAGACGGTAAATCTGTTTTGTAAGAGAGCTCTGTATGGAAAAGTGAAATACGCGGTCAGAAACGCTTTGATGAAAACAATCAGCACAACTACGTATTAGAAATTTCTATGATTTTGTATACACTAGTGGAAGGATCTGTTGATGCTTTTTTATTATTCCCTTTGTTATTAATTTTGGAATTAATCTGGGAGACCAAAAGCTATTCAGTAAATATTTTAATTGCAAATTGTATGCATACTTTCGCTCGTCAGCAGTGTCATTGTTCTAAACGGTTTATGACTCTCGACCACAAGTAAAATACTAAGGAAACAGGAAAAAAGTGTTATAAAATCAGTAACTTCTGAGTAAAAGAATAGAAAATGCAAGCCTTGTGTATCGCGGAAATTGTATGCCCCAGTTATTTAGAGTCCACAACGGCCATTTTATACTATGTTTTTAACTTTCGAAGCGTTATTTGCTTATCGAATGTATTGACCACACACTTGTTACACGCTTCTTTCGGGGGACTGTTCGCCTCCACAATTCTGCAAGTATTGCATACATAATCTAATACATGTATGTCACCGGGAGAAAGCTTTAACTATTGTGCATCAGCTTTTCTTTACCTAGATCATTCACAACAGCTGATAGAGAAACGACTAAAAAAAGGAAGTTATTTTTTTCTTTGTGACGTTTTCGTATAGCCACAGATAACAGTGCCATTTTTTAAAGTTTTATTTATTTGTTAATTTTTCTTTTTGGGTAGTTCGGGGTGTGGTAGGGTACGTTGTTTTCACACTAATAACTAATTTCTAGAGTGAAATAGGCTCTGGTACAATGATCACTTCTTGGTAAAACTGCTTCTGAAGTTCACGTTTTTAACTGTCTTTGTTTCTTCTACATGTCAACGGTATCTAATCAGGCAATACTTTCGGTATGACTTCGCCTGAAACTACAGTAAATATCGAATTCAACCAAATGTTTTTCCGTAGGTTTTAAACTGTAGTCAGTGATTAGATCAATCCTAGAGTACTGTTCAAGGCTTTGGAGTCCTTATCACGTAAGCAGGAGAACAGATTTCAGATGAATTCAGAGCCGTGCTGCTAGAACCGTAATAGGTTGATGCAACCCATACGAAAGTATAACGCGGATGCTCAAGGAACTTAAACTGGAATCATAACTAATAAGATCGGCGTAGGCTGGCACTATTGGGTAAGTTTAGAGAACTTGATTCAAAAAAGACTGTGCTACCATTACTCTGCCTGCATCGCATGTATCGCGTAGCGTCCGTGAGAAGCAGACGAAAGACATTAAGGTACCTACAGTGGCATACAGACAGTTACCTGCCTTTAGCTCAATACGTGAACTGAATAGGAAAGTAATATCGATAATATTGGTACGAAGTACCCTCCGCCATCCGCTGCACAGTGGCTTGCGGATGACGTAAGTATGTTGACGTTCTTGCGGCAGGTAAAAGCAAGTGGAAGATAGGACAAGCCTCGAAAGGCGGCTGCCCTGTTCCCTAACAGCTTGCAAGCGTGTGACAGAAGCCAGCGACGCCCTACCTCCGCGTCGTCAGGATCGACGACGCCGTCGGAGCCCAGGTCGTCGGCGCCCGGCCCGTTGGCGGCGCCACCGTGCCCGGCGGCGCCGGCGTCCTCCTCGTCCATGAGCGACGAGAAGCTGTCGACCGGCTGCTTGCTGTCGTCGTCGTCCTCGTCATCGTCGCCAGTCAGGGGCGACGACGGCGCCCCCTGCCTCTTGGCGCCCAGCATGCCGACGCCGACGATGTCGCAGGAGCTGCTGCTGTCGGCGCAGTCGTCCAGAGGGCTCATCGTCGCGTCGATGGCCGCCGGGTCGTCGTCGTCTACGTCGGCGTCGTGAGGGGGCCACACCGTCGCCACGCGACTCTTCCGCGACCTCTTCGCCGCGGAGGAACTCCCACCGGCATTCTCTCTCTTCCGGCGCCTGTCACTGTCTTCCGCCCCGATGGCCGCTGGCAGAATCGGGAAACGCATCACATTCCTTTCTGCGCTCTCTGATGTAGCGGTGACTGTATCTCGTCACAAGATTACTAAACGTCACACATCGAGTACAGTTCACTGTGTACTCGCTGGGAAAGCACCCCTTAGTACCCAGCACAGCTGAAACATCCAGACAATCCTATAAGGCACTTTCCACATTTCTACATACCTTGCACGACAGTTCAGGTAGAAATTCGTAAGGACGTAAGCCAACTCGTGCCACACCACATTTGTCAACAGGTGCTGAATACTCTAAAAAAGAGTACCATAATAGAGTGCCACGCGCACTTTGAGCTGGATGCCACCACAGTGTTCATTTCAAACCATACAAAACATTTGCGTTGCTCGACACGAAGGACAAAGTGTCACTGATCAGAAAGTTAGATAACGCCTAGGCGTAACAGTTCATTACATTATTCTTCACTGTCAAACCGCGGTACTGCACACCACACAGGCTTTGAGAACCTTGGAAAAAGTGTTTTCACACCTGTTCATTCCACACAGCGCGTTACTCGCGCGCGCACGGCGATGTGCGTGGCATTCCACGCGCTTTTGCAGTCAGCTGCGCGAAGCTCCCACGTCCGTCAGGCGCCAGCACTCTCGCACGTTTTTGCGCACCCGCGTGTGTCTGTGTGCACGTGTGTGAGCGCGTCGGTGTGTATGTCAGCGCGCGGGCGCCCGCGGCGGTAGAGTCGTCGCCGCACTCGCTCCACTACTGTGCTCCACTTACGGTGAAGACCGCCGTCGTGACGGACACACCGCAGCACGCGAGACGAGCGCACGCACACCAGAGCGACATGTACGCAAGTAGAAAAAAAAAATTGTGCGACGAGAGTACTTATCTGCGAGGCGGCCGGTCGCGGCGACGCACTGCGTGGTGTTTTCGCACTCCCGCTGGCGGGCGCGGGCGCAGACGCAGCTCGCGTTGTGTAACGGCGGCCGGCGCGCGCTCTAGCCCCGAGCGGTGTCGGCGTTCGGACGCTGTCCTGGCTGCGCGGCCGGGCCACCAGTGCGCCGCTCGACGCCGCCGCCGCCAGCGCCGCCCGCAGGCGCCGCCACGCAACCCGGCGCGCGCCAAACCCGTCTCGACCAGTCCTCTCTCTCTCTCTCTCGCTCGCTCTGGCCTCTCTGCCATTCCTCTCCTTTCCTCACTCAATTTTCTCCCCCTTATTCCTCAATTCTCCTCGCCTCTCTTCCGCCTGCTCGAGGTGTCGCTGGAGCCATGTACGTGTGCTGCCGTTCTTAGCCCGTGTGTGAGCGCGCTATCCGTGAATGTGTGTCCCTGTGTGTGTGTGTGTGTGTGTGTGCCGGACCACAACCTTGAAACACCTCTCTCTCCGTCTCCGTCCTCCTGATTCTGTCTCTCACCCGCTGGACCGCCGCCGCTGACTGACTGCTTGGGGCCAGCCCCAAGGGGCGCAGTCTGGGATCACTCTTCGTCCGTGGCGCCTCGCGAACAGCATTTCGGGAAACCGACTGGGTCCCATCCTCTGTCACCAACATCAGCCACCCAGAGTTCCAGCATCCGTAGTTCGAACGTAATGACCTACTTGGAACAAACTGACACCGAATCATCAACTATTGCTGGTTTTTCCCTCTTAAACCTACTACAGCTGCAGTATGCTTAAGACGGAAAAACCAATAATAATTTATCATAACAACTGCTGTGGAAGGCGGCCATGCAAATGGAAACATACCATGACTCCAAATGATTTGGGTTGTGTTAGGTTGTTTTGGGGGAAGAGACCAAACTGCGAGGTCATCGGTCTCATCAGGTTAGAGAAGGACAGGGAAGGAAGTCGGCCGTTCCCTTTCAAAGGAACTATCCCGGCATTTGCCTGGAGCGATTTAGGGATATCACAGAAAACCTAAATCAGGATTGTCGGACGCGGGATTGAACCGTCGTCCTCCAAATAATTTATTGTCACCTAGTTAATATGAATTTTCAGTGTAATATTAGCATTTTCAGACTTGATGTTCAATCCGCAAACAGTTTCTTCAGGATGCATAAATTCTAGTTATATGGGTATCGAATATCATGAATACGGTATAACATATGTGAAATGTTTCCAGAATGAGATTTTCACTCTGCAGCGGAGTGTGCGCTAATGTGAAACTTCCTGGCAGATTAAAACTGTGTGCCTGACCGAGACTCGAACTCGGAACATTTGCCTTTCACGGGCAAGTGCTCTATTCGTCCATGGCGCCTCGCAATCAGCGTTTGGGGAAACTGACCGGGTCCCATCATTTGTCACCAACATCAGCCACCCAGAGTTCCAGCACTCGTAGTTCGAACTTAATGACCTACTTGGAACAAACTGACACCTAATCATCAACTATTGCCGGTTTTTCCGTCTTAAACACACTACAGCTGCAGTATGGTTCAAATGGCACTGAGCACTACGCGACTTAACTTCTGAGAACTTCGCCTAGAACTTAGAACTAATTAAAGCTAACTAACCTAAGGACATCACACACATCCATGCCCGACGCAGGATTCGAAACTACGGCCGTAGCGGTCGCTCGGCTTCAGACTGTAGCGCCTAGAACCGCTCGGCCACTCCGGCCGGCAGCTGCAGTATGCTTAAGACGGAAAAACCAATAATAATTTATCATAACAACTGCTGTGGAAGGCGTCCATGCAAACGGAAGCATACCATGACTCCGAATGATTTGTTATCACCTAGTTAATACAAATTTTCAGAGTAATATTAGCATTTTCAGACTTGATAATCAATCCGCAAACAGTTTCTTCATGATGCAAAAATTCTAGTTATGTGGGTATCGAATATCATAAATATGGTATAAAATATGTGAAATGTTTCCAGAATGAGATTTTCACTCTGCAGCGGAGTGTGTGCTGATACGAAACTTCCTGGCAGATTAAAACTGTGTGACGGACCGAGATTCGAAATCGGGACCTTTGCCTTTCGCGGGCAAGTGCTCTACCATCTGAGCTTCTCAAGCTCGGTCCGGCACACAGTATTAATCTGCCAGGAAGTTTCATATGATCGCACACTCCGCTGCAGAGTGAAAATCTCGTTTTAGAAACATCTCCTAGCCTGTGGCTAAGCCATGTCTCCGCAATATCCTTTCTTTCAGGAGCGCTAGTTCTGCAAGGTTCGCAGGAGAGTTTCTGTAAAGTTTGGAAGGTAGGAGACGAGGTACTTGCAGAAGTAAAGCTGTGAGGACGGGGCGTGAGTCGTGCTTGGGTAGCTCAGATGGTAGAGCACTTGTCCGCGGAAGGCAAATGTCCCGAGTTTGGGTCTCGGTCCGGCATACAGTTTTAATCTGCCAGTAAGTTTCTTACGTGAAATATATATTTGTGAATATAGTCAACCATGGGGTGTATAACGGAATGATGACTGGAATTTTGTGGTGGACTAGAACGCAAACCTTTATTTCCCGCTTATCGTAAGCGGTCGCCTTACCATTAGGCTACCCGAGCACGACTCATGGCCAGACCTAAACTTCCATATGACGCCAATCATGCGCCTACAACCTGCACACGTACTCCCATTATGTATATGACCGTACAGGTAAGACATTTTAAATGAAACTCACTTGCCCGATGTCGGCGGTTAGATACGAAACTGCAGATCCTGTGGTGTTGAGAAGTATTTCTCATCAACACAGGCAGTGCAATATCGTATTTATCCGCCGACGCTGGTTTAAAATATGTCAATTACGTCAAAAAAATAGGCATCATGGCGTTAGATGGTAAAAGCGGCTGAAATTAAAATATCGACATCCTTTATATAGCACTTATGGATGAGGTCCATGGGAAATTTTTCTACTTGTTCTGGACTCAGTTATGAAAAGAGTCACAGCAGGCAGGAGACGAGGAATCAAATGGGGGAGACATGAACGTCTGGAGGATTTGAATTTTGCGGACGACATAGTTTTATTAGCTGACTGATATGCAAGCTAAATTAAAGCTGCTGAAAGACGAAGCAGAGACTGCTGGCCTCAAGATAAATTCAGGCAAAACAAAGGAAACAGTAATTCAGGGAACATGGAGGTGCCACTGTTACGAGGAGCAGCGGGTGGAGATTGTTAACTCCTTTATGTATCTGGGTAGTATAGTGACGCAAGATGGTGGAGCTGGAGATGACGTGAAAAACCGCGTTAAAAAGGCAAATGCTGTCTTCATACAATTCTATACAAAATGGAAAAATGGCTCTGAGCACTATGGGACTTAACATCTGTGGTCATCAGTCCCCTAGAACTTAGAACTACTTAAACCTAACTAACCTAAGGACATCACACACATCCATGCCCGAGGCAGGATTCGAACCTGCGACGGTAGCAGTCGCGCGGTTCCGGACTGCGCGCCTAGAACCGCTAGACCACCGCGGCCGGCCAATATGGAAAAATAGAAATAACACGTACAAAACAAAAACCCTTATTTTTTAATACAGATGTGAAGGCTGTCCTTCTGTACGACAGTGAAAGCTGGAAAATGGGTAAAAAGATAACATCCCAGTTACAAAGGTTCATAAGTAGATGACTTCGACACATCATGAATATCTGATAGCCAGAAAAAATATGTAATGAGGAGCTCTGGCGAATAACAAACCAGATTCCTATAGAAGACCAGATACGAGAGAGAAAGTGGGGTTGGTTGGGGTACACCTTGAAAAAACCAGATGGAGCCATCGAGAAAAAAGCATTGTAATGGAATACCCAGGGAACAAGGAAGAGAGGAAGACCTAGGGGCACATGGAAGAGGACAGTGGAAAGGGAAGCAAAAAAAGATGGCAAGACCTGGGCAGAATTAAGGCAAATGGCCAAAGACATAGACTGATGACGAGTTCTCCTGGATGCCCTATGTGCCCATAGGGGCCAAAGGAATTAAGTCAGTAAACCCATGGGAAACTGGGGAGGGGGTGGGTTAATGACAAGGCCAAAGCGGGTTGGAAAATAGCGGACTCTATTTTCACTTGTGCCTCTTTCCACTTATTGTTATTTCATCCCCCTCGCCCCATATGGTCTACTTTGTTAACAAGGAAAATAAAAGGTCTCACCGACAAGACAAATGGATATTTATAACTTTAAAATGGAAATTAAACGATAACATTCGTTAAAATGAAGCTCCGCAAAAAGCTGAAGGACCTGCGCTGGGCGAAGAAACAGTGGAGAGGTTAAACGTCTGGACGGTGGTAGGCATAAATTTATAAGCCGTTGGATGCTATCTGTAGAAATAGGGTGGGAGGTAAGGTGCTTATTGGAAAAGACGGAAAGGAAGAATGAGTCTGGAGGATGGGGAGGATGGTTGTATCAGGAGAGGAAGGGAGATAATGAGTGAAGCAGGGAGAGAGAAAAGAGGGGAGCGCTGACGTGGAGAGGAAATACATGGGAAAAGCTGTAGCTGGTATGATGCATAAATACTGGAGTCGATTTCATTATTTGGGAGAGGGAATCGTTTGAAGCTTGCTTGAGATAGAATATGATTTATGTTATGCCATCACTTTGGAAGATAATACCTTAAAAGCAGAAACAAGCGTAAAAAGATTGAAGTTATTAATTTGATAAAACAAGTTCTAGAAACATATATGCAAATGAAAGTATTGTCACATCAAAGGATCGTAATATATGAGCGCGTGCAGAAAAGTAATGCCTCCGAATTTTTTATTCTGTTCTCAGTATCGGTTGAGGTATTACTGTCGTGCATACTACTCGGTTGATTCTCTCGCTTCCATAACTAAGTTGCGACTCTCTGCCGCTAGAGGGTTCCGAATTGTAGTGTGTAACATGCTGGTGTGTTTTGTAGTTGACGCCATGCCGTATGAAGTCGTGATCTCTGTCGTTGTGACAAATAAACAAACACCATCTAGATCACTTCTTTCGTTACCGACTGCCGCTTTCAATTTGGGTTGCATATTATCTTCAGGTCTAGGTGGAACAGGAGAAAGCGGCAACAATAATAAAACTTACAAACGGTTCGCATTGCAAACATTATCATCACATCCTGCACGATTAACAACAAAATATTATGAGAGAACACACGTACCTGGTGCCGAAAAGTCCAGTTTCTCAGCTGGCGTAAAGTACAAAGGTTGTGGGTGGGGTGAAAAATTTTGTGAAGTCACGTGACGCATATATGTCATAGCCTAGAAGATTTTGTATAGTCACCTGAGTGTGCATATTTCGTAGGTTAGTATATTAAAACATTACAAAAGAGATAACTTCATCATAAAATGAACTAAAATAAAAAGTGAAATCAAGGACTAAAAGTCATGACCATGAAACAGATTTCCATATGTAGATACCTCATACAATAAAAGATAAAAATAGATGTAAAAAATAACCGTACGTTGCAGGGTGCTTCGTACTATTCGTTCTCATTTGTATACAGAGTAAAATTAAGAAGCAAATCTAATCGGCAAATTTTGAGTCTTTCATCTGTTAAAATACAACTTTAATATTTAGCCTTCATTCTAATGAATAAGAATACATCGTGATGACTGGGTGTTGTGTGATGTCCTTAGGTTAGTTAGGTTGAAGTAGTTCTAAGTTCTAGGGGACTGATGACCATAGATGTTAAGTCCCATAGTGCTCAGAGCCATTTGAACCATTTGAATAAGAATACAAATATACTGAGAACCATTACTGTAAGCTAATAAACAGGAGAAGGGACAAAACTATATTCTTCTAGAAATCGAGGAAACTTTTTATGACTGCAACATTCGTATCCATAAAGCAAATGTTTTTAAACGAAAGAGTGGCTGGAGCAGCGGCCAAAGCATCTGCCTTCGGAGCGGAGGACCTGTATTCGACTCCCAACTGCATTCTGCAGTTTTTTTTATTTCTATTTATTCCGTTTCCAAATTTGTAAGCATAGGAGTGTTAATAACGTACGTAAATAAATGGCAAATAATAACAAAACAGGAAAATAAATATCTCAAGCGCAATGGATTAGTAGAGAATTAAGAATTTGACCATCGTCGATCTACAATATCCTTTTCACGCACTGTGTTACATGTCCTCAATTTCCTTCGAACAACTAGATGGACGGTACTTGTAATATAACCATTCGAAGCAAATATACTTGCTGAAAAAAAAAATGGTTCAAATTGCTCGAAGGACTATGCGACTCAACTTCTGAGGTCATCAGTCGCCTAGAACTTAGAACTAATTAAACCTAACTAACCTAAGGACATCAAACACATCAATGCCCGAAGCAGGATACGAACCTGCGACCGTAGCGGTCGCTCGGCTCCAGAATGTAGCCCCTAGAACCGCACGGCCACTCCGGCCGGCTACTTGCTGCACAAGAACATCTACCGAATGCAGTCTTCCTGCAACTACATCGTTCCGATGATTCGGAAGAAATCAAAGTTGGTTTATGGCTCTGAGCACTATGGGACTTAACATCTATGGTCATCAGTCCCCTAGAACTTAGAACTACTTAAACCTAACTAACCTAAGGACAGCACACAACACCCAGCCATCACGAGGCAGAGAAAATCCCTGACCCCGCCGGGAATCGAACCCGGGAACCCGGGCGTGGGAAGCGAGAACGCTACCGCACGACCACGAGATGCGGGCAAAGTTGGTTTACATTTAAAAATACTTCTCTTTTCGGAAATTAATTTTCATGCATATCACGCATACGATGACATTGAAAAATCAGCCCTGAAAGCATATAATGAATAATGCCGTGTATTATTACAGCATCCGCTCGGTTGCTTAGTTCCTTCTGGGTTTCCAGAAGCAGACTGAAATTTTGAAGCCTCGAAATAAAGTTTTTAACTTCGCGGAAAAAATAAACATCATGTGGCTGGCACACAGATGAGCAGTTTGGCGGTATTGTTTCGGAAATTGAATTCTTAGCCGCGTGGGATTAGCCGAGCGGTCTAGACGCTGCAGTCATGGACTGTGCGGCTGGTCCCGGCGGAGGTTGGAGTCCTCCCTCGGGCATGGGTGTGTGTGTTTGTCCTTAGGATAATTTAGGTTAAGTAGTGTGTAAGCTTAGGGACTGATGACCTTAGCAGTTAAGTCCCATAAGATTTCACACACACAATTCTTATATTTCCCGGATGTTGAGCAACCGGCCGCTGTGGCCGAGCGGTTCTAGGCGCTTCAGTCCGGAACCGCGCTGCTATAGCAGGTTCGAATCCTGTCTCGGTCATGGATATGTGTGATGTCCTTAGGTTAGTTAGGTTTAAGTAGTTCCAAGTCGAGGGGGCTGATGACTTCAGATGTTAAGTCCTATAGTGCTTAGAGCCATATGGAGCAAGTAACGTAAACATTTTCTAATGAGTCGGTTAAACGACTGACCTATTTTAGATCCCGAGGACCAAATTAATCATTAATTCCTTATAAGCATGGGAAAAATTTAGGCAACAATTTTCCCAAACGCAATGATGGCATATTGCACCATGTACGAACATCGACATCGGTTAATTATCTCCATTATGAGATAACGCGCGTCTAATGCTCGCAGGCAGCTTGTCTTCACAGCAATGTTACTCGAAACTGTATCATACAACGATGCTAAAGATTTTGTTTCTTTACTAATCCAAGTCGTTCGTGAAATAAATTTGCCCAATTTTTTTATCGTTCTTTACTGACTTACTCGCCCTATTATTCTTCCTATTCCTACTAGTTTCGATCCAGGAAGAAAATACAAATGAAAAAAAAAACCTGCAGAATTGAATAGGAAGTCGAATACAGGTGCTCTGCTTCCCATCCAGATACCCTGATGGCTCCGTCAGGGGCACTTACGTTTAACAGTACATACATTACGCGTACAAAAGCTGCAGCCGAAAAAGTTTCTTTCCCCTATTTCTATGAAAATACGGTATTTCTCTCAAACACAGCATTTAGGGTTAGTCAACATGTCTTATTCTTTCATTTTAGGCAGCACTCAAGCTACTTGCCAAATATGAACCGAATATGCTGACCGTGTCTGTGACCCTTCTTTTTCAGTGCAGTAAAATCTCAAAGGTAACTGGGGTAACAAAATCAATTAATTATTCTCTGAATTTTTTATTCTGTTCTCAGTACCGGTTGAGGTATTACTTTCGTGCATACTACTCGGTTGATTTTCTCGCTTCCATAACTAAGTTGCAACATCCTGCCGCTAGAGGGCTCAGAAGAGACACACAGACACCATGACAATGAGAAGAAGGAGATTAGTGTTCAACATCCCGTCGACAACGAGGACAATAGAGATGGAGCACAAGCTCGGATTAGGGAAGCATGGAGAAGCAAAGCGGGCGTGGCTTTTCAAAGGAATCACCTTGACATTTGCCTTAAACGATTTAGGGAAATCACGGAAAACCTAAATCAGGATGGCCGGACATGGGTTTGAACCAGCCTCCAAATTCGAGTCCAGGGTCAATGCGCTAAGCTGAATGAATGAGTGGAAATGGGCGAGTGGGAGTGGATGGGTATGAGAGACTTATAGAGATAGGCTAGTCAGTGTCAGTGAGCTACAGTGAGAGGAGCTTGTGGGAGTCAGAGGTTATATGCGTTTTGAAAAGTACGCGTGTGGATCTTCACGTGCCAAAACTTTTGGGAAAAGTTTTGAAGCGGCTGAAGAAGGTCGAATGAGGCAGATATTACCCCAGTTTTCAATCACAGACATTTAAACAGAAAGAAATTCGGGTTTTTTATGCTCCGAAACGAGATTTTCTTCCGCTGGTCCCATAACATCCAAATTTCCTATACTGTAGTAGGACATTGACAATTCGGGATGCCTAGGACGTGTCGATGCTGGATTATCAAGCAAAACCTCTAGCTTCAAAGTACAAAAAGAAGTAAGTACTAGCTATTGAACAAAACAGGAGAGTGTAAAGTATAAAAAAATGAAAAGCATGTATTACTTTTCTGTAAAATCAAAACTGAATTACAAGTCGAATACTGTACTGCTGTATTAAATCGGTTTCATGCTCAAAGTTTTAGAAAAGTTCAGTACAAACAAATATATTTCACACGATAGTTACGAAATAAAATTAGCACAGTTGATTAGAAATGACCAAGAAAAAGCTAATTAATAAAATTTGTTAACAAGAATTCGGTACAGTTTAATTAGAATCACTGTCTGTGCGATTAGCACAGAGATGTGACGTTGTCGAGTGCGTGGAATATGGTCGAATGGTACATACCACTGATGGTTTAGCTGAAATTTTCTTTTGATCTCTTTGCAACATGACAGAAATGCTACCTCATTTCTTGAATTGAGCTCTTTTCGTGGCAAAAACGATTTTGTAGTCTATTTGACAGTCGTACAAGTAGCTCAGTCTTGTTGCAGTACAGTGACTTCATTCAGTAACCACTAAATAAAACCACACGGGACTGATGCAATTATAAGTACTGTAAATTTAGGTCTAGACAACGAAAAATTGATGATTCTAGCACAAAGCTAACAATGCAACTGACTTATCTTGGCGAGATAGCGCTTCCAGATCGAGTTTTCTAAATTCCCTCACCCAAAACAAAAAAAAAAAAAAAAAAAAAAAAAAAAAAAAAAATCCCAAAATGATACCTTTTCGACGACATTTCGCCATCGTCTTATACCTACCCATTCCTTTAAAATATTATCTATTATGAATGTTCGCAGCCTGAGGAGGTGGAATTGTATGTCAAAAACCGTGTCAAAAAATTATAGTACATAAACTAAAATTTTTATTTGTAAATAAAAAGGCGTACCCTGGCCAGGAAAATAAAAGAAAAACTGCTCCAGGGGCGTCACGTTTTGCTTTCTTCGTGCTATTTTCATTATTCTTTTGATTTTCCCATTAGCGCACCACCTGTATCTCAATTCGCAACTCGACAGCTCTATCCACTATGCTACTGTGCTTTTTATTTACACTTCCCGAACACTCTTAACCGTCGATCTATCATTATCTTACATTTCAATGTAACAGTTTTAACAAATCTTTTAGAGATAGTCTCAATATTTGAAACAGCATATATCGTCGGACACATGTAACGTAAAACGCATCAAATACAAGCTTAAACTAAAGCGACGGAAACCGATATGGTGTCTCCACAGAAGTCGATACGACAACGAAAGTCGATAGATATTCCAAACGGTCGAATCTGGGCATGCACATGTCTTAGCAATGTGACGGAGAAGTATTACGGTGGTGAGTCGCCCTCAGGCCTATTCAAACCGTGAGGCCACCACACCCACAACTCAGGAACGGGAGGAATCGTTAAACGCTTAACCTACACCAACCCGAGCCAGGGTAGGCTCGTTCGGAACAGCAGCAGCAAAAATGGTGAGCCTGGCGTCTCCCTGAAAAGAAAAGGGGTATCGATTGCTCTGAAAAGAGAGAGTAACGTGTAGTGAGTATCTAAAAAGAACTATGTGTTGGCCGGCCGGGGTGGCCGAGCGGTTCTAGGCGCTACAGTCTGGAACCGCGCGACCGCTACGGTCGCACGTTCGAATTCTGCCTCGGGCGTGGATGTGTGTGATGTTAGGTTTAAGTAGTTCTAAGTTCTAGGGGACTGATGACCTTTAGAAGTTAAGTCCCATAGTGCTCAGAGCCATTTGAACCATTGTGAACTGTGTGTTGTTTAAACTAAAATATCAGAGATGGCATTAGCAATAACGCTAATCAGATAAAGTACTTTCCAATTTTCCACGGTGCCAAAATTTTCTTCCCCAAAAATTTCCCCAAGATTTTCCTTTTCCGAAAGATCTCCCACAAAAGTATTTTTCGCCAAAATTCAACAGAACCCACCAGTCTGGAGTCGCTGTGAAGAGAATATAATCCCTCACTACCAGCGAAGTAGGCCAATGTTAGTGACTAAGCTCCCGGACGATTTCGACGTTTCACGAAGACATCCGATTGCACTGCCAAACGCGGCGACGTAAAAATACTGGAGCGAACAGGACTACCTGGTCTGTGGGATTAACGAGTCTCAGACTATCTCTGCCTTGTGTATGATGCCATTGACACTGTAACACGCTAAGCTATGATCCCTACTAGTATGGAGTTCTCCTCAGTACATCTGTTTCAATGACCAGCAGAGTATTTCGTTCCTTCGTTGCTCTCGAACAGGACTTATTTTGTTGATCACGGACATGTCTGTCATAATTAAAAGACCAAATCATAAACCGTGCTGATACCCTATCGGCGAAATTCGTTTCAGAAGTAATACAACTAAACACTTCGTTTAATTACCTGGTAACTTCCGAACAAATCCCGATATAAAGACGCAGCTCTGACAAGTCAAAAATTGAATTTTCTAGAGGAAAACTGGATCTCGGCGAGGTCATTTCATTTACCTCTAGGTGTGCCTCAATTAAAAAGACCAGATACGATCGATAATCCGAGTCGGTAGGAAGCACTGGAGAAAAAAAAAAAAAAGAAATTTAAAATCCGGCCAGTAAATTGGTGCCGAGTGAGTGCGGTCGAAACAGGCGTTGATCAAATACGAGGCCAGGCCGCGCGATGCATCATCGCGTTCAAACACAGTGATTTTCGAGGCTCGTTCATTAATCACGGCTAATCAGAGCGGAGGCGCGCGCGCCGGTAGTCGGTCGAGTTTTTCCGGCGGGTGTAATTGCCGCCTGCCGACCCGGCACGGCACGCCACGCCACACGTGCACCGTCGTAGCCGCTTCCGCGGGCGCCTCCAGCCATCCGCCCTCCGCTGTACGACCAGGGGCTGTCCGCTGTCGGCACGCAGCGCTAGCCGGCGGCACCGCGCACCTGCTCGCAGTCTCCAGCTGGGTCGTTCTCTACGTGGATAGTGCGGCCGTTAATCTGAGAACGTTATCCCCACTGTGATTTAGTACAGCTCACCTGCTTCTTTCACGGAGAAGCGACAGGTCTCCTAGATCTACTTCTACTTCTATACTCCGCGAGCCACATTACGGTGTGTGGCGGAGTACCTTGTTGCTTCCCCATTTTCCTGCTCCAATCTCGAATGGTTTGTAGGAAGTGTGATTGCCGATCAGCCGCTGTTTGAGCTCAAATCTCTATAATTTTATCTTCATTATCTTTTCGTGAGATATACGTAGGAGACGATAAATGGTTTAGACAAGAAGAGAATAGAAGCTTTCGAAATGTGGTGCTACAGAAAAATGCTGAAGATTAGATGGGTAGGTCACATAACTAATGAGGAGGTATTGAATAGAAGAGGGGTTTGTGGCACAACTTGACCAGAAGAAGGGATCGGTTGGTAGGACATGCTCTGAGGCATCAAGGGATCACCAATTTGGTTCAATTAGCTCTAAGCACTATGGGACTTAACATCTTTGGTCATCAGTCCCCTAGACTTAGAACAACTTAAACCTAACTAACCTAACGACATCACACACATCCATGCCCGAGGCAGGATTCGAACCTGCGAACCTAACGGTCACGCGGTTACAGACTGAAGCGCCTAGAACCGCACGGCCACACAGGCCGGCTACCAATTTAGTACTGGAGGGCAGCGTGGAGGGTAAAAATCGCAGAGGGAGACCAGGAGATGAATACACTAAGCAGATTCAGAAGGATGTAGGCTGCAGTAGGTACTGGGAGATGGAGAAGCTTGCACAGGGTAGAGTAGCATGGAGAGCTGCATCAAACCAGTCTCAGGACTGAAGACCGCAACAACAACATACGTAGGGGGAACCATTACATTGTCTGACACTTCTATGAGGATCGCAGCCCTTCAGAACTTTAAAAATAATGCGCACCGTGATGCAGACGGCCCCTATTGAATCGCCTTCTACTGGAGCTGGCTGATCATCTTAGCGAACCTGTCGCAAAAAAAATGAAGTTCAAATGGCTCTAAGCAATATGCGACTTAACATCTGAGGTCATCAGCCCCCTAGCGTCCTGTAAGCCACCTCCTTTGTTGATGTACTACATTTTCTAAGGACTCTCCCAATGAATCCAAAATCGTTCCGTACGCATACTCCCAGATATTTTACAGAAGTAACTGCTACCAGTGTTTGTTCAGCTATCATAAAATCATACAATAAAGGATCCTTCTTTCTATGTATTCGCAATTCATTATGTTTATCTATGTTAAGAGTCAGTTGCCACTCCCTGCACCAAGTGCCTATCCACTGCAGATCTTCCTGCATTTCGCTGCAACTTTCTAATGCTGCAACTTCTCTGTATACTACAGCATCATCCGCGAAAAGCGGCTTAGAACTTCCGACACTATCCACTAGGTTCCAAATGGTTCAAATGTCTCTGAGCACTATGGTACTTAACTTCTAAGTTCGGGAGTGGAATGGTAGAGAGATAGTATGATTGTGGTTCGATGAACCCTCTGCCAAGCACTTAAATGTGGATTGCAGAGTAATCATGTAGATGTAGATTTAGATGTAGAAAGTTAAGTATGAAACTAATTTCGTCCGCCTTCTGAATTCTCATTCCTTGTCATGTTCCAGACCTCACGTCAGTAAGCTAAAACGCGTGCATTTCGGCCTCCACTCGTAACACGGTGTTGGCACAACAAAAGATATAGGTTAGATTAGATTAGATTAGATTAATACTAGTTCCATGGATCATGAATACGATATTTCGTAATGATGTGGAACGAGTCAAATTTGGCAATACATGACATAATTAAGTTAATTTAACAACATAATTAAGTTAATATTACAACTTTTTTGTTTTTTAAATTTTTTTTAATAATTTTTTGTTTGTTTTTTTTCTTTTTTTTCTTAATTTATATCTAAAAAATCGTCTATGGAGTAGAAGGAGTTGTCATTCAGAAATTCTTTTAATTTGTTCTTAAATACTTGTTGGTTATCTGCCAGACTTTTGATACTATTTGGTAAGTGACCAAAGACTTTAGTGGCAGTATAATTCACCAATTTCTGTGCCAAAGTTAGATTTAATCTTGAATAGTGAAGATCATCCTTTCTCGTAGTATTGTAGTTATGCACACTGCTATTACTTTTGAATTGAGTTTGGTTGTTAATAACAAATGTCATAGGAGAGTATATATATTGAGAAGCTACTGTGAATATCCCTAGATCCTTAAATAAATGTCTGCAGGATGATCTTGGGTGGACTCTAGCTATTATTCTGATTACACGCTTTTGTGCAATAAATACTTTATTCCTCAGTGATGAATTACCCCAAAGTATGATGCCATATGCAAACAATGAGTGAAAATAGGCGTAGTAAGCTAATTTACTAAGATGTTTATCACCAAAATTTGCAATGACCCTTAGTGCACAAGTAGCTGAACTCAAACGTTACAGCAGATCATCAATGTGTTTCTTCCAATTTAATATCTCATCAATGGACACACCTAAAATTTTTGAATATTCTACTTTAGCTATATGCTTCTGATTAAGGTCTATATTTATTAATGGCGTCACACCATTTACTGTACGGAACTGTATGTACTGTGTCTTATCAAAATTCAGTGAGAGTCCGTTAACAAGGAACCACTTAGTAATTTTCTGAAAGACATTATTGACAATTTCATCACTTAATTCTTGTTTGTCAGGTGTGATTACTATACTTGTATCATGAGCAAAGAGAACTAACTTTGCCTCTTCATGAATATAGAATGGCAAGTCATTAACATATATTAAGAACAACAATGGGCCCAAGACTACCCTTGTGGAACCACATTCTTGATAGTTCCCCAGTTTGTGGAATGTGCTGATCTTTGCATATTATGAGAACTGCTTATTTCAACTTTCCGCACTCTTCCAGTTAGGTATGAATTAAACCATTTGTGCACTGTCCCACTCATGCCACAATACTTGAGCTTGTCTAGGCCTATAGTTTTGCACATCTGCTCGACGACGAGCATTCCGACGTGAGCGGATGGCACGTCTGTCTACTCCAAGTGGAAAGGTGTAAGCTGTTAGACGGCAGCAGGGAGCGCACTCCGTGGCACGAGAGAGGCGCAGCCGGTGTCCGCAGCAGTACCGCAGGCGCTACGGCGGGCTACGGGCGGCGCCTCGGCGGGTGTCGCGCCGGCGGCTGCGGCTAGCGCGTGGGCGGACGGGCCGGGCCGAGCCGGCGCGGGCGGCGTCGCGATCGCGTGCCCGCCAGGGCTGCACAACGCCAGGGGCGGGCAGCGGCGAGCGCAGCGGGGGCCCTCCCTGGGCGCTCTGCCCAGTAGCGAGCCACATGGGACAGCCCTGAGGCACCTTCTCACTTCAACAGAGGGAAGTCCACTGGACCTGACAGGATACCAATTAGATTCTACACAGAGTACGCGAAAGAACTTGCCCCCCTTCTAACAGCCGTGTACCGCAAGTCTCTAGAGGAACAGAAGGTTCCAAATGATTGGAAAAGAGCACAGGTAGTCCCAGTCTTCAACAAGGGTCGTCGAGCAGATGCGCAAAACTATAGACCTATATCTCTGACGTCGAATTGTTGTAGAATTTCAGAACATGTTTTTTGCTCGCGTATTATGTCGTTTTTGGAAACCCAGAATCTACTCTGTAGGAATCAACATGGATTCAGGTAACAGCGATCGTGTGAGACCCAACTCAATTTATTTGTTCATGAGACCCAGAAAATATTAGATACAGGCTCCCAGGTAGATGCTATTTTCCTTGACTTCCGAAAGGCGTTCGATAAAGTTCCGCACTGTTGCCTGATGAAGTAAGAGCCTACGAAATATCAGACCAGCTGTATGGCTGGATTGAAGAGTTTTTAGCAAACAGAACACAGCATGTTGTTATCAATGGAGAGACGTCTACAGACGTTAAAGTAACCTCTGCCGTGCCACAGGGGAGTGTTATGGGAACATTGCTTTTCACAATATATATAAATGACCTAGTAGATAGTGTCGGAAGTTCCATGCGGCTTTTCGCGGATGATGCTGTAGTATACAGAGAAGTTGCAGCATTACAAAATTGTAGCCAAATGCAGGAAGTTCTGCAGCGGATAGGCACTTGGTGCAGGGAGTGGCAACTGATCTTTAACATAGACAAATGTAATGTATTGCGAATACATAGAAAGAAGGATCCTTCATTGTATGATTATATGATAGCGGAACAAACACTGGTAGCAGTTACTTCTGTAAAATATCTGGGAGTATGCGTGCGGAACGATTTGAAGTGGAATGATCATAAAAAATTAATTGTTGGTAAGGCAGGTACCAGGTTGAGATTCATTGGGAGAGTCCTTAGAAAATGTAGTCCATCAACAAAGGAGGTGGCTTACAAAACACTCGTTCGACCTATATTTGAGTATTGCCCATCAGTGTAGGATCCGTACCAGATCGGGTTGACGGAGGAGATAGAGAAGATCCAAAGAAGAGCGGCGCGTTTTGTCACAGGGTTATTTGGTAGCGTGATAGCGTTACGGAGATGTTTAGCAAACTTTAGTGGCAGACTCTGCAAGAGAGGCGCTCTGCATCGCGGTGTAGGTTGCTCGCCAGGTTTCGAGAGGGTGCGTTTCTGGATGAGGTATCGAATATATTGCTTGCCCCTACTTATACCTCCCGAGGAGATCACGAATGTAAAATTAGAGAGATTCGAGAGTGCACGAAGGCTTTCAGACAGTCGTTCTTCCCGCGAACCATACGCGACTGGAACAGAAAAGGGAGGTAATGACAGTGGCAAGTAAAGTGCCCTCCGCCACACACCGTTGGGTGGCTTGCGGAATATAAATGTAGATGCAGATACGTCATGTCGAGACCCTCAGCGTTGGTTATATCGAAAACATCTACATCTACATCCATACTCCGCAAGCCACCTGACGGTGTGTGGCGGAGGGTACCTTGGGTACCTCTATCGGTTCTCCCTTCTATCCCAATCTCGTATTGTTCGTGGAAAGAAAGATTGTCGGTATGCCTCAGTGTGGGCTTTAATCTCTCTGATTTTATCCTCATGGTCTCTTCGCGAGATATATGTAGGAGGGAGCAATATACTGCTTGACTCCTCGGTGAAGGTATGTTCTCCAAACCTCAACAAAAGCCTGTACCGAGCTACTGAGCGTCTCTCCTGCATAGACTTGCACTGGAGTTTATCTATCATCTCCGTAACATTTTCCCGATTGCTAAATGATCCTGTAATGAAGCGGGCTGCTCTTCGTATGATCTTTTCTGTCTCTTCTATGAACCCTATCTGGTACGGATCCCACACTGGTGAGCAATATTCAAGCAGTGGGCGAACAAGTGTACTGTAACCTACTGCCTTTGTTTTCGGATTACATTTCCTTAGGATTCTTCCAATGAATCTTGTAATGGTTCTTGAATTACGTAACCATTATGGTACCTCACCTGAACCTCTCGATACCAGCAATATTTTACTGTGTTTCTGTAAAGTAGTTGACATATTTCTGAGACAACATTCAGATTTGATTTCATTTGTGATACATCGATATTTTTATATTGCAGTGATATTATTCTTATGTGTATTGTTTCTTTTGTCACTATGATCTTTGACGTACTTGTAACTCTGATTTTTGGCCGTGTAAGCGATTATCAGTTAGTTGTTAGAGAGTCGGACCTTGAAAAAGTCAAGTCTTGGAAGTCATGTTGGAAAGACGCATATTGTAGTCAGCTTATAAAATGTGAAGTTTAACAGTGACTGTGAGGAAGATGTTTTCAAGTATGTTTTGCATTGTGAAGTGATGTTTTGTGTGTTACGTGATATTGCAACAAAAGCAATAAAAAGGAAGTGTAACTTAAATTCGGACTGCTGTTTTTTTTTTTTTTTTTTTTTTTACATCACTATTGTGCTAACTTTGAAAGGTTTAATCTTCAAGAATGGTTCGTGAAGCGCATCTACAAAACTTTTGAATATAGCAGAATAAAACCTAGGCCTTGATGCATCCGAGCTTGGAGTCATAACCACCTAGATTTTCGACGATTGACCCATGATTTTACGACGAGACCAGCGTGGGAAACACGAAAAGATCAGTGCCTAGTTTTTTCATTATTACATGAAATGACTTTATTAACTGTGCTCTAATGACACCTGCCACATAATAACTTAGTTGTTGCCCGAAAATGCAGTATTTAGCAGCGTGAGCAACACCACAATCGTTATTAAATTTTGACCTTTGTTGTGGTAGGGTTGTTAGAATCTCAGTGTGGCATCTGCTTTACCGACGATCAACTTTATATGATCATTCCATTTTAAATCACTCCTAATACTTACTCCCAGATAATTTATGGAATTAACTGCTTCCAGTTGCTGACCTGCTATATTGTAGCTAAATGATAAGGGATCCTTCTTTCTATGTATTCGCAGCACATTACACTTGTCTACATTGAGATTCAATTGCCATTCCCTGCACCATGCGTCAATTGGCTGCTGATCCTCCTGCATTTCAGTACAATTTTCCATTGTTACAGCCTCTCGATATACCACGGCATCATCCGCAAAAAGCCTTAGTGAACTTCCGATGTCATCCACAAATCATTTATCTATACTGTGAATAGCAACAGTGCTACGACACTCCCCTGCGGCACACCTGAAATCACTCTTACTTCGGAAGACTTCTCTCCACTGAGAATGACATGCTGCGTTCTGTTAACTAGGAACTCTTCAATCCAATTACACAATTGGTCTGATAGTCCATATGCTCTTACTTTGTTCATTAAACGACTGTGGGGAACTGTATCGAACGCCTTGCAGAAGTCAAGGAACACGGCATCTACCCGGGAACCCGTGTCTATGTCATCTGCGTCTCGTGGACGAATAGCGCGAGCTGGGTTTCACACGATGTGGCACATTCGGCAGCTTTCTCTGCGACCATCATCCCTCTGCTTCTGGTAGCTTTTTATATACACTGAAGCGCCAAAGAAACTGGTATAGGAAAGCTTTTTCAAATACGGAGATACTGACAGGCAGAATACGGCTCTGCTGTTGGCAACGCCTATACAAGACAACAAGTGGTGTTAGATCGATTACTGCTGCTACCATGGCAGCTTATCAAGATTTAAGTGAGTCTGAACGTGCTTTTATAGTCGGCGCACGAGCGGTGGGACACAGAATCTCCAAGGTGGCGATGAAGTGGGGATTTTACTGTACGACTATTTCACGAGTGTACCGTGAAAAGCCGGCAAAACATCAAATCTCCGACATCGCTGCAGTCGGAAAAAGATACTGCAAGAACGGGACCAACGACGACTGAAGAAAATCGTTCAAAGTGACAGAAGTGCAGCCCTTCCGCAAATTTCTGCCGATTTCAATGCTGGCCCGTCAAAAAGTGTCAGCGTGCGAACCATTGAACGAAACATCATAGATTCGGGCTTTCGGTGCCAAAGGCCCACTCGTGTGCCCTCGATGACTGCAGGAGACACAGATTTACACCTCGCTTGGACCTGTCAACACAGACATTGGACTGTTGATAACTGCAAACATGTTGCCTGGTCGGACGAGTATCGTTTCAAATAGTATCGAGCAGATGGACGTGTACGGGTGTAGAGACAACCTCATAAATCCGTGGACCCTGCATGTTAACAGGGGACTGTTCTAGCTGGTGGAGGCTCTGTAATGATGTGGGCGGTTACAGCTGGAGTGATATGGGACCCCTGATACGTCTAGATGCGACTCTGAGAGCATCCTATTTGATCTCCTGCATTCATTCACGGACATTCTGCATTCCGACGGACTTGGGCAATTCCAGCAGGACAATGCGACACCCCAAACGCCCATAATTGCTACAGAGTAGCTCCAGGAACACTCTTCTGAGTTTAATCACTTCCGCTGGCCACCAAACTCCACAGACATGAACATTATTTAGCATATCTGGGATGCCTTGCAACGTGCCATTCACAAGAGACATCCATCCATTCGTACTCCTACGGATTTAAGGACAGTCCTGCAGGAAACGTGGTATCAGTTCTCTCCAACACTACTTCAGACATCAGTCGAGTCTATGCCACGTCTTGTTGCGGCACTTCTGCGTGCTCGCGGGGACCCTACATGGTATTAAGCAGGTGTACCAATTTCTTTGGCTCTTCAGTGTAGAATCGTGAAAAAATCTTTATGCAGCTTTCAAACGGCTATTTTGACTCAATGCTTCTTTTCTTTATTCACGTATCGTGCGCTTGGCGTCTCTTGGTGGTCGCTATTGTAAACGCCAGCGCCATTTTCCGGTTTCCAGGGGCCGTAAACTGTTCTCTAAGCTGGAGATAACGCACCGCTTGTTCCCTTATTCCGGTGAAACTGTGGTGGACTGGACCGATCGTTCTGTCGAGGGCGTGTTCTCAGTACAGTCGGAGTTTCCTGGTACTTGAAGTGTCCTTCGAGTCTTTCATGGCGGCATGCTTCAGAAATATCTTCGGTTTACGAGCCACATCATTTCATGTAAAACACTCGGGCTTTCGATAGCTACTTCCGCCGTCGTCATCAGGACTTAAAACCACTGACTGCTGGCGCTGGCAGTCCAGCAGTTACTGATTTTAACTCCTGATGACGATGGTGAAGGCAGCTATCGAAAGCCCGAGTGTTTTATTCGAAGTGCTGCGGCTTGTAAACGAAGCAAATTATACTGAAACTTGGAAAACTCTAAGCGGAATAGCTGATCGTGGGAACTGGATCTTTCAATTTACGTTTGTGAGTTGCACTGATTCGGAAATCTAATCGCGTTTACGTATCAAGCTTCCAGACAATTTGAGGTACATAAGAGTTATTAACAGTACATTCTGTAGCAATTGAGCTACACTCAAGCAGTCATTTGCTTTATTTTTACATACATACACCCGTATTCCGCTGTGGAACTGAGTTATTTAATCAGTTAACTCCCATTCACAAAAAATCTGTAGTGTAATATCCTCGTTTTGAAGTCCACTATATTTCTGAGCTGCAAGCAAGAAATCCTTCTAGACATAGATACGTGAACTGATTTCACTTTTTGATTAAATAAGTAATCCTACATTATTCAACTGTGGTACGGAATTGAGAAAAATCAACTGTCGAAATCGGTTAAGCGAAGCAAATAAAGGTTTCCTTCTGCAGCTGACGGCTGACATTTCATGTTTGGTGAAATCATTAATACACCATATGGAGCAAGGTGCTGTATGTATCAACAACAAAAACGCTGGTAAGTGTAAAAGAAGAACAAAAAGAAGGACGTCTACACAAAGCGAGTAATTTGCATCATTCTTTCACCGTAACCAAGATTATGATGTTAGACATATCGTTAATATAATTTCAACATGAAAAGTGCAAATATCCTAAACGATCATGTAGGAGGGTTGCCCGGAAAGTAATGCACCGCATTTTTTCTTCAACGATTATTTATTGAACATAATGAGAATTACACACACGAAAGAAGGGTGTTTTAGCTACACACACTATTTTTCCATGCAATCTTCGTCCCGTTCTATGACCTTCCTCCAGTGCGAAACAAGGCTGTGTATGCCCTGTCGGTACCAATCCTTGTCCTCGTGAGGGAGCCAGTGCTTCACTGTGTGAATCACCTCCTCATCGTCCTCAAAATGTCCTCCACGAATGGCATCCTTTAACGGCCCAAACAAGTGGAAGTCGAGGGGGCCAGGTCAGGGCTGTAGGGTGGGTGGGGTAACACTGTCCAACCTTGTTTTGCGATGAGTTCAGCAGTCCTCAGACTTGTGTGGGGCCAAGCATTATCGTGTTGCAGCAAAACATCTCCTGGGTTGTTGTGGCGCTGAATTCGCCAGAAGCGCGTCCTCCGTTTTGTTAATGTGTTGACACATGCTTCTGAATTAATGGTACCGCCTCTTGGCATCACATCGATGAGAATCACACCTTCACAGTCCCAAAACACGGTGATCATTATCTTACCGGCGGAAGCAGTTGCCTTGAATTTTTTCTTCTTCTCTGGGGTGTCGGAACGGCGCCATTCCATCGACTGTCCTTTTGTTTCGGGCTCAAAATGGTGAACCCAGGATTCATCATCTGTCTCAATCTGGGACAAGAAAACTTCCCCCTCAGCTTCAAAACGCTGCAACAAATCAACACAAATGATTTTTCTGTGAGATTTGTGATCCATCTTTAGACACCGCGGGATCTATCTTGCAAACAATTTTGAATATACGGATAACAGCTTCCACACTTCCTTTGCTGATTGACAGATGCAGTGCCAACTGCCGAGTCGAAATGCGTCTGTCCTCGCGAATGACATCAGCTCGCTGCAACATGTCAGGTGTGACAGCCGTGGATGTTCTCCCCGACCGCTGCAAATCGTGGAGCTCCGCCGAACCGCCTTCTGATGACCTCACCTTCAGTGCCCAGCGGCTAACTGTACTTCTGTCGACAGCAGATGCTCCATGGACTTTGCGGAAGTGTTTGTGAATGTTCTCCACAGTTCCTTCCTCTCCAGTGACAAATTCAATGACGGCACCTTGCTTATAACGTACAACACCTACAGACGCCATTTTGAAACAGTACTGCAGCTACCCTATCTGTCACAAGTGACGGAAACTTGGCGCGCTCACTCAGGAGACTTCTAATAAAACAGAAGTAACGTTTCGCGTTCGTAGCATTGTTTTAGGGTGAGATAAAAGTGCGGTGCATTACTCTCCTGGCAAAGCTTGTATCTTAATAACACTAATGTCAGTTGAGATTGGTTCAAATGGTTCTGAGCACTATGGGACTCAACTGCTGAAGTCATTAGTCTCCTAGAACTTAGAACTAGTTAAACCTAACTAACCTAAGGACATCACAAACATCCATGCCCGAGGCAGGATTCGAACCTGCGACCGTAGCGGTCTTGCGGTTCCAGACTGCAGCGCCTTTAACCACACGGCCACTTCGGCCGGCCTGTCAGTTGAGATGTTGTGTTTTCACACCGCCACATCTCGTCACATAAAACACTGATCTGAGTAATGAAAGAGGCCAAGAGCCATTTATTTGCCAATGTATAATATTTAACTAAGCATTGTAATGATGTATTTTGACGACTTACGAGGAGAAATGAATCCAGAACCACTGACGCGTCTAAGAGACTATAGACTAATTCAGCGCACATGTAGAAACATCGATATTAAAGACAGACTGTGAAGACATTTGAATATTACAAAAAGCAATGGCGCCTCTCCTGTATAATACGGACGCACCATTACATAGACGTGATTATTAGATTTGTGATTTGTTAAAACCCACATAAATGTACTGTCATTTTGTTGCATGTGGGACTGAAACGTGCGAAAAACGCAGAGTGGTTAATGAATGGACATTTCTACTTGATTTCTAAACTTTTCAAACCTTTCAGGCTCTGTCACTGTTATTGATGTAAGTGTTAACATGTTATATGTATGTTAAATCCAAGCTTGTAATTATACTGTCAGTTACTCCAAATTTGTGTTTGCTTTGGTAGTTGGACAACCTTAATCATTTACTTTCTATGTGCCAAGTTTTTTTTTCACAGAGGCAACCGTGTCCGACGTGTCATTGTGTGGACAGAACAGTCGAGGTCGACGTTAACACACTACTTATGTTGCCCCCTTGCAATGTTCTTCAAACTCAGTTTTAAACTGGCCGCCGGCCGGTGTGGCCGTGTGGTTCTAGGCGCTTCAGTCTGGAACCGCGTGACCGCTACGGTCGCAGGTTCGAATCCTGCCTCGGGCATGGATGTGTGTGATGTCCTTAGGTTAGTTAGGTTTAAGTAGTTCTAAGTTCTAGGGGACTGATGACCACAGCAGTTAAGTCACATAGTGCTTTGGGTCATTAGAACCATTTTTTTAAACTGGCCCTTAGATACATTTTCAGTGCGAGTGACGTCCGGGAATTTTTTAGCAAACTTCACTTCTCAAATCTCACAAAGCCTCACTGTTCCAGAATGGTACGCTGCGCTTTCTAAACGGGAAAGGGAGCCACGCACGTATATGTTGCTTCCCCTTCTCAATATGATGCTTAATAATAATAATAATAATAATAATTCCTTAGATCGGACAGTATACCGCAAAAGCAGAATTTGAAAAAAAAGAAAGGCTTCCCAAAAATTGCGGTTAATTCCAGTGTTAGCGGCACAAAGACATATCTGGTTAATAGTGCTTCATTGGCTGCTACTCATTATCCTTCCACTGGCTCCCTCCAGCTTGCCCCAGAGAGACAGTGCCCACATCTGTTCTATACCACGAACAATCGTAGGGCTTGACGGCAGTCTGGGCATCGCAGGTGTAATAAACATAGAAGTGTATTAACCGATCTAGAGAGATCGCATACTCAATTAGAGAATTTACGTCGCTTGTCGATATCGGCGGTTTTAAGAGACTCATTACGGCACGGTGCGTGATCTCGCGCTGCGGTTCGGACATGGCAGGCGCACCGAGTGGCCGGCTGCACCTGCCCACGGAGAGACCGCTGTGTTGTTACCGGCGCGGGCAGGTGCACGCTGGATCCGGCGCCACGCGGCGACGCCGTGTCTCGCTGCTCACGCGCAAAACACGCACCGGCCGGTAATATATGGTCTCACTGCAGAGGGCAGCAGGTGCGTGCGGGTGCGAGGGCGCCTTGTGCATGTCCACTTGCAATTTTAACGTTTTTGCTGTTTCCAAATGGCCCCAGTGTCTACTGCAAAGTAATGTCGTCGTCTTCTTCTTCTTCTTCTTCTCCTCCTCCTCCTCCTCCTCCTGTCTCTCTCTCTCTCTCTCTCTCTCTCTCTCTCTCTCTCTCTCTCTCTCTCTCTCTCTATCACACAGTTTTAATCTGCCAGGAAGTTTCATGTAGGGAGATGTTCAGATGAGGCGTGTAATAGAGATATGGCAGGTGGTCCTCAGCGCATAAATAGGTTACAGTCCCTACATTCCCTATTACGGTAGCCTATGATATATATATATGGTGTTACAAAAAGGTACGGTACGGCCAAACTTTCAGGAAACATTCCTCACACACAAAGAAAGAAAATATGTTATGTGGACATGTGTCCGGAAACGCTTACTTTCCATGTCAGAGCTCATTTTAATACTTCTCTTCAAATGACATTAATCATGGAATGGAAACACACAGCAACACAACGTACCAGCGTGACTTCAAACACTTTGTTACAGGAAATGTTCAAAATGTCCTCCATTAGCGAGGATACGTACATCCACCCTCCGTCGCATGGAATCCTGGATGCGCTGATGCAGCCCTGGAGAATGGCGTATTGTATCACAGCTGTCCACAATACGAGCACGAAGAGTCTCTAGATTTGGTACCGGGGTTGCGTAGACAAGAGCTTTCAAATGCCCCCATAAATGAAAGTCAAGAGGGTTGAGGTCAGGAGAGCGTGGAGTCCATGGAATTGGTCCGCCTCTACCAATCCATCGGTCACCGAATCTGTTGTTGAGAAGCATACGAACACTTCGACTGAAATGTGCAGGAGCTCCATCGTGCATGAACCACATGTTGTGTCGTACTTGTAAAGGCCCATGTTCTAGCAGCACAGGTAGAGTATCCCGTATGAAATCATGATAACGTGCTCCATTGAGCGTAGGTGGACGAAACTAAAATGAGCTCTAACATGGAAATTAAGCTTTTCCGGACACATGTCCACATAACATCTTTTCTTTATTTGTGTGTGAGGAACGTTTCCTGAAAGTTTGGCCGTACCTTTTTGTAACACGACCGCATATATATATATATATATATATATATATATATATATATATATATATATATATGGCCGGACAAAGCATTAAAACTATAAACAACTGACTGATTAATGCAGTGCTTTCGCGTGCACACCCGAAATTTTGATTCCATTTTGTGCACAATACTTCGACCGGTTGCGTACCGCATTCGTTTCTTATTTCGTATGTCTTACATAGGGTAGACTATTACGAGGGGTACTCTATAAGTAATGCAACAAATTCCTTTTCTCGTCCAATTTCGGTTGACAAGATGCGGAATTTGTTGTGAGATATTGTGAAAGATTCCCGCTTCGACAGCTATAGTTTCATGAAGTTCCAATAGGTGGCAGCGTTAAATGTAACTTTCGAAATGGCTTCTATTAGGAGATGATGCTCAGGGCGATATTTGATTCATGGGGCACTCAACAGCGCGGTTACCAGCGCCAGAACAAATCCCCAATCTTGTCACTGTCCTGTCGCTCCACTTGCCCAAAAATATGATGAAATAATGAGGAAAACACTGACATCCAGTCCCCGGGCGGAGAAAGTCGCCGATCCTGCGGGGAATCGAACTCGAGACCCGGTGATCCAGAGACAGCAACGGTAAGCACTAGACCACGAGCTGTGGACTCCAAGCAGAGAGATGTCATTTGCAGAAAGCCGGAGCATCTCAGATATTCATAGGCGCTTGTAGAATGTCTACGGAGACCTTGCAGAGAAAAAAACCACGGTGAGTCGGTGGGGACGTGTCTGTCATCATCGTAACCAGGTAGCGCAAATCTCTCGGACCCTGCAACGTAGGAACGTGCGGACACTCTCATTCGAAACGACCAAACACCTCGCTGCTCAACTAGACATCTCCGATGGTAGTGGTGACACACTCGTCCACCTACTCAAAGGTGTTTGGCCTCTGGGTTCCTCGCAACATTACACAAGACAGTAGGGAGCAACGAAGGACCATCTGTGCGTTACTAGGCTGATCGCGACAATTTCTTGTCGCACTTCGAACCGGACACAAAACGACAATCCATCGATTGGCGCGACACCACCTCTACTCCAAAGAAAAAGTTCAAAGCCACACCTTCAGCCGGTAAAGTCACGGTGATGGTCTTTGGGGACTCTGAAGAGGTTGTTCTATTTGATGTCCTCCCTCATGGTGCAACGATCAACTCGGAAGCTTAATCTGGTACCCTCAGCGAATTGCAGAAACGACTTCAGTGTGTACGTCACCACAAAAATGCAAACGGACTCCTCCTTCTCGAGGGTAACGCAAGACCATGAGCATTCCGCGAAAGCACGTTTGTCGCAGTGACATTTCTTCGCATGAACCTCAATTGGGAAAGAAACGTCGTTAACACTGGTGAAGATTTCGCGCGATGGCCACAACATCGCAGCAAATTACGCATAACGGATCACCTTCCCAAAAACTAGCCCTTGCAATTTATTGTCAATCAAGATTCACGACAGGAGTTTCACCGAAAACAGTTTCAAATAATTTTCTCTCTTTTTTTTTTTTAAATCATTTACCCGACATACAATTATTAGACGGATAAGGGCAACGTTACATCAATACACACTGGCAAATGGTTCAAATGGCTCTGAGCACTATGGGACTTAACATCTGTGGTTTTCAGTCCCCTAGAAGTTAGAACTACTTAAACCTAACTAACCTAAGGACATCACACACATCCATGCCCGAGGCAGGTTTCGAACCTGCGACCGTAGCGGTCGCGCGGTTCCAGGCCTAGAACCGCTCGGCCACCCCGGCCGGCCACTGGCAAATATTCGTGTCGTAATCTTCTACAGATTACAGCATATACATCATGATAATAATAATAATAATAATAATTTCGTTTCAAACACGGGGTCCAGAATTAAAAAAGCCACAGCGATAACCACTGTGCCACCATTTCGTCTGAGGGCATTGGTCCGTAAGAGGCACAGAAAGTACCAGTAAAATACTTCGAAAATTTTGACGATCACTTTTTCAGAAATGGTCGAGTATCGACGGATAAGCGGAGACACGTGTTGGCTTATTTTGACCCCTCTTCTTCAGAGGGAAGTTTCCGGGAAATCGTGTTGTTGCACTTGCCGTGCTGTTCTCGTTAGTGGATCACAAAGCATCGATTTCAGAAATGCTTAAGGAAAACACAACCTCTGCTCTAGAAGGCACGCGGCTTCTACATCCGAAGAGGCTTGCCGGCCGACACCTAGATTTCGTTAACTCCAAACCACTTCACGAAACTACTCAACATGTAACATTTCAGCCAGTCATAATCGGAATAAGAAGCAGAATTCTGATTGGCCGTTTCCTGCTTACAGAGCTTCCCTGAGATGCAGCCTCTTGGCAGGACAATAAGAACCGATGTTGGAAACACGGGCTGTCAGGGGGAAATTACTATTCCGGTAAGCCCGCCATGTAGTCTCCTGCGACAACTCATTTAGGAGGATTAGGGAATGTCCATCACCTCCAAGCTGAAGAACATCCACCTTCCCCAGCCGGATGCCGAGCCAAGCGAGTACAAAACCAAAACGGTCTAGCACACATGGGCCGCTAGAAAACGGTAAGATACAATGGTACTGTCAAGCTAATGACTGTTTAGTTGCTAACATGTTATACTACTTTATTGATATAGGCGTAAGCTTGAGTTACATCTTAATATTTCTGTTTTATATGTGTCACATATTTCTTTAGTTTTGTCCTACGCCAAATATTAATTGAATAATTCACTCATTCACTGTAGTGCTTCTTCCTCCTTACTTATATTTTATACCCAATAACTGTCCGTTAATTTCTACCGTTCTCTCTCTCTCTCTCTCTCTCTCTCTCTCTCTCTCTCTCTCTCTCTCGCACACACACACACACACACACACACTCACTCTCTCCCTAAGTTTCAACTCTTTCTTATTCCTCTCCTACGGATATCTCCTACTTTGTGTCCTCCACTGCTGTCTTAATTATCCCCCTTCATCGTGAGTAATAATTTCACAGAACATTTGCTGTACTGGATACGATAATAACATACTATGTTTACCGTCTGTGGCTAGTTCCGTGTGGTAAGGCCAGAATTCCAGTCCAGATACATTTCGCAGTTCACAGTCAGCATCTAGTACTGAACTCACGGACCGCGTGGGAGTTTTGAAGTTACGTAGAGGAGCCAGTGGTAAGGTAAACCTTTGAGTCAGTTCATATGATGCCTTCAAAAGCCTCAATCCGAATAGCAATATCATCAAAACCCCTGTTCGAGGTCATAGACATGACATTGTCAAAATTACTTTCGTGGTCGGAGTCACTTTCTACAAACTTCTCCACTGTTGTGGACTGTATCATAGTGTAAAATGAGAAACGCACATTTCGCCACTCTTGGAAATGACATTCAATGAGACACGTGAAATAAAAATTCATTTTGTAGACTGACGCGATGAGCTAGAAGAATTTCACGAAAACTGCTACAGTGTGCGTTTAGTAGAAGAAATGTGTCATCACAAACTGTGTCGTAACTACGTCAAATCAGTATCGAGGCTAATCAGCAATGTTTATTCTTTAGTGTTAATTACGATATCACTCGAAGCACCAACTAGTATTATGTTCTTAAACTGCTCAAACACCTGAAGGCGAGAAGTGAACGCAATAACAGCAGAATGGTTACTCACATTGCTGTAAAAGCTGCAGCGGGTAAACTCCTGGGAGTCCTCCAAACCATTTTTGCAAGGAAACAAATCGGCAGGCGTTATTTCTACGCCGATAAACTTTTGTTCAGTGCGAAAGATGTTTTCGGCGATAACATTTTCTGGCATTTTTCTTATTCAGCTATGAACTGTGTTTTTCAAACGCAGAAATGGAAGGTAATTTCTCATTAACCTCCGTTAGCCAGTCGTCTTCGCATTCCTGCTGCGTCACACCTAGGTCAAACTTGGAGTAAACACGCGCACCGTTGCCCACAGGCGGCAAGAAGTAACAGAGAGAACTAACAAGTGCTCAGCGAAGATACTTTACGTGTTTGTGTTTACACTGAGACGCTCCCCCCTCTTGCGGTTGGTACTTCAGTTCGGCAAAGTGCTTAGCACTTTCAAGACGGCTGTTTGCTGATCTGGAGACATGAGCTCTCGTCCGACAATCATTAGCAAATTTTGTTTGCACAAATAGTCTGAACGTGCGATAGGCCTTTTGAAGAGATTAAAAAAATACTCTATTGTATATCAACGACTCCTTGGACAGCAGTTCTTTAACAACGGAACAGATTAACCATACGTCAGAAACACTCAGCATGCTTTGTAAAGAAGCCAACTTCCGCTTAAGTTGCGCAGTTTACGATGGATGACGTCATTTGTGAGCGATAATCTGCACAAATAACGGAGAAAACAGCACAATTAAGTCAGGTTGTTGGCCCACGAGCCGGCCGGAGTGGCCGAGCGGTTAAAGGCGCTACAGTCTGGAACCACACGACCGCTACGGTCGCAGGTTCGAATCCTGCCTCGGGCATGGATGTGTGTGATGTCCTTAGGTTAGTTAGGTTTAAGTAGTTCTAAGTTCTAGGGGACTTATGACCACAGCAGTTGAGTCCCATAGTGCTCAGAGCCATTTGAACCATTTTTTGGCCCACGAGAGAGGACGTCTTCTGCGACGATGAACTGCGTAATTCTCTCAGGTGACTGAACATTTCGTACAGGCTTTTCGTTGCCTGTCACCTGTACCTCAACCTATTTCCATTAGGACCTCCATAAAAAAATGCATTATTGGCTCTTATTCAAAGTTGCAGGAATCTTCCTGGACACAGAACACGTTTCATATTCCAGTCTTGGAAAAAAAGAAAAGAACGCGGTCGTTTACGATGTTTTAGTACAAAAAATGAAATTTATTGAGCCTAGCACGACTCATGAGACTCTAGTGAAGAGAAAAAATAGCTTTCGAGCTGCTTTTCGAGAAATAAATCAAACAAAAAAGCAAATTCGACTCTTCTTTCTCTGTCGCATAGTCATTTTATGGTTACTAATTGAGACGAATGAGGCTGGAGCTTCTAGGAAAACTGTATGTAATCTATACTTCAGTTCAGGTACCTGTACAGATTTTCGACGGGTAACTTCAGTGTTGTTCTAATTATTTTAAGAAATACAGCAACCAGGCCCTTTTTTATGTATTTTTATTTAAGCTAATACATGTTTCGGACTTTCGCCCATCTTCAGCTAGTGAAATACATATTTAAAACCCCAATAAGTACATTGTTAGAACGTCGATAGCTAATTGGCTGCTGCAGGTGCCTTTCTACTCCGTTGTTATTCCGATTGTCACGTATGTAGATGTGGCACAGACACTTTTCCATTTCCTTCTTGCCATGTTTCCGACTGACTGATGAACTTCGCTGTTGAAGTGGAAGTTCGAAAAATGGCTCTGAGCACTATGAGACTTAACATCTGAGGTCATCAGTCCCCTAGAACTTAGAACTACTTAAACCTAACTAATCTAAGGACATAACACACATCCATGCCCGAGGCAGGATTCGAACCTGCGACCGTAGCATTCGCGCGGTTCCGGACTGAAGCACCTAGAACCGCTCGGCCATCGCAGCCAGCGAACTGGAAGTGTGTAGTCCTCTTAAACTACTACGAGTAGTCTGAACATAAGAAGCCAGAAACACAGCACGCGTAATTTATAGTGTATGGCGTATTGGAGCGTAGTTTGAAGCTAAAATTATAATGCAGATTTGAAAGTCCAGAGTCATTGATATGTAACGAATGTTATTTATCAGATCTGAAAACAGAAAGCGGTAAGCAAGCATAAAATTTGAGCAGAGTGATAGAAATACGGTGCGCAGTATTAGTTTTCTCAAACGCTGGATTAGCAATGAAGAGCGTATACTTCAGGCTCAGGAAGCAGGAGAGGTACTGCCAAAATGAAGCACTGCTTCGTGTCGTTAGACGAGTTCTAATAAAATAGTTCAAATGGCTCTGAGCAGTATGGGACTTAACATCTACGGTCATCAGTCCCCTAGAACTTAGAACTACTGAAACCTAACTAACCTAAGGACATCACACACATCCATGCCCGTGGCAGGATTCGAACCTGCGACCGTAGTGGTCACGAGGTTCCAGACTGAAGCGCCTAGAACAGCGGCCGGCCGAGCTCTAATAGTTCGACGTTAGCAATGCACACTAAAGTCACAGGCTCTGGTTCGAATCCCTATACAGAGGTTAGTCGCGAAATTTCGAGTGAAATAGAAGATCGCACAAATTTTTGTTGACTATAACATACCCAAAGTACTTACAGCTACAATTGTAGCAGTGTTTAAATAAATTTATTACGCATTGTAAGTGTTATGGTAAAGATTGCCACGATATCAGCGAATGTTACGGTTATTTAACTTGTCCCATACCATAGTGCCAGGATGTGTGCGCAGACTTTAACCGAACGCCGGTAGCAGATATCGATTTATACACTGTCGGACAAAAAAATTTGTACACCGTTCCAGAGATTTCCAATTCGTTGACGATTTATTGTTGCAGAAGCCTATATGGAGTACAAGAAATGATATTTACAGACCAGTAGCATGGAGTTCATTAAATGACTACATTTACAGACCAGTAGCACAGGCGGGCCGGCCAGGGTGGCCGAGCGGTTCTAGGCGCTACAGTACCACGCGACCGCTACGGTCGCAGGTTCGAATCCTGCCTCGGGCATGGATGTGTGCGATGTCCTTAGGTTAGTTAGGTTTAAGTAGTTCTGAGTTCTAGGGGACTGATAACCTGAGAAGTTAAGTCCCATAGTGCTCAGAGCCAAGTACAGGCAGTTCAGAGGAGCCGGGTATCGACCCCTGCTGAAACAACCATATTGATACGTAGTGTAGCCTCCACGGATGTCATTGTAGGCGCTGACTCTGACATCCAGTTGACCGTGCAGTTGGCGAATACTGCCCTGGGATGCGCTATGCTACGCCTGCCCGACCTGTTCACGTATCTCTGTAAGAGATTTTTTTGACGAGTCGCACGAGTGACGTCTCGGCCCATCATATCCCACACATGCTCGATTGGAGACGAATTCAGAGATCGTGCTTGCGAGGGAAAATGCTGCTCATCTTGCAGGGCACGTTGAGGAATGGATGGGCGAGCATTATCCTGATGGATCAACGCCTCATCTTTCTGTTGCAAGAGCGGCAGAACAGTGGGTCAAACAACACTCTGCACTGGTTAGCGCCCCTCCAAAAACACCGAAGATGAACGGGAGTTGTAACTTAACGCACACCAGACCACTTGTCTTGGACGAATGAACTCTACGAGATAGCACTCACCAGATCTAAATCTTACGAGCAAACGACCGTAACTTGCATGCAGGCAGAATCTGCTTTCATTGCTGAAGACCAGGGCTCGATATTCCACCTTCCGAGTGATCCTCTGACGGCACCAACCGAGCCGCGCACGTCGATGTTATGGCGTGAGTAAAGGGCTGGCTAGAGGTGTGCATGCCTATAGCCCACTGCTAATACCCGCTTCGCAGGAGTTCGTGTTGACACCTGTGGGCTCACAAGCTTTCTTATCTGTGCTGTGGTAGCTGCGTGATCTGTCACTGTGCCCTTACAACACGACGATTATGGCGGGCGTCTGTGCTGCGTGGATGCCCAGAACCTTGTCCATGGGTGTGAGAATGTTCACGCGACCACTGATACTAGCATCGTTGCACAATTGTGGCAGTACTCCGAAAGGAATTTCCCGCCACCCAGAGGGCCGCAGTTTGACTCCTTTCAAACTGACTCAGTTGGCTGTAGGAAGCAGAAGCGCGTCTCCGTAGCATGGTTCCTCCTTGCTTCACACGTTTGCACCACAGTGAGCTTTCTGGTTGTGAGAATTCCCTGTTAAAGGGTTGACACAGATGGCAAAATGGTTCAAATGACTCTGAGCACTATGGGACTTAACTTTTGAGGTCATCAGTAGCCTAGAACTTAGAACTACTTAAACCTAACTAACCTAATGACATCACACACATCCATGACCGAGGCAGGATTCGAACCTGCGACCGTAACTGTCGCGCGGTTCAGACTGTAGCGCCTAGAACCGCTCGGCCACTCCGGCCAGCGACACAGATGGCACTCTGTTGGCTAAGCCACTACGCTATCTGCCGGCGGACGATGTTGAAACCATTAACAGAACATCTAGTAGCAGAAAGGTGGCACACGCGGGTCAAAATCGGCGTCGCCTTTTCAGGTGTACTAATTTTTCCGGCAATGAACTTTTGCATGCTAGAAGTTAAGATTTACTTGGGTATTTTAATGCAAAAATTGGTTCAGATCAACTATCTCCAGAAAGAGGCACATTTACATTGCACATCAGAAGGAAAGCAAAAGAAGTAATATCACAGTTTAGAGTACTATGGACGACGAGGCTGTTATAAATCGCCCGTGTGAATATTGCTGAAGTAAGTGCGATTTGTACCAAATGGGACTAACAGGGGCTATTAAATGTATACACAGAAAAGGGTAGCACAGATGGTAAACGGTTTATTTGATCCATGGAAGAGCGTCGCGGAGATACTGAAAGAACTGAACTGCCAACGCTTGTACATGACGCAAAATATCGCGTGAAAGCCTACTCAGTACGTTCCAAGACGAACTTGAAGTGATGAATCTAGGAATATACTACAACCACCTACTTATCGCTACCACAGAGATTGCGAAGACAAAATTAGATTACAGCACGCACAGAGGAGTCTAACAAGAAACCCCTTGGGTGCGAGGTCGGAAGTTTAATCTTTAGCAAGGCTCATTTTAAACTCTTCTGTTAACAGTTACGACAGGAAAAATATTAGCTCCTAATGGCTCACTATGTGCAGCAGGAGGGCGACAGGATACGAGTGTCCAGGAGGTGAAGGTGGACATCGTCGACATTCAAGAAATGATCAAAACAAATCATTAACTTGCACCATGAACACCAAAGGAAAAATGGCGCGCCACAGTGATCGCAAAAGTTCCACCCTCAAGATCGAAGGAGAACTCCTTGGGAATTACAGCTAGGTATCCACTCTTAAAGCGTGCGCATAGAATCTTATTGGTGTAACGGCGTGATAAGAATTGAAGGAATGTGACATGCAACCGAATGCGAAATATTCTGTTGTGGAACTTATCGTGAAACTATTTGTCCTTTAAGGCGTAGCTGCAGATAGTGCGATAACGTGTTTTATAGGTACGAGAAAAAAAAAAAACATGCACAGGTTGATTTTGTCCAGTGGTTCCAGGAAGTAGAAGTGCAGGAGGAATAGTTTGCTCTAAAGGAGTATGATTTTTAAGCAAAAGCAAATTTTTTTGACTAGCTGTTGGCCAAAAGCAGTGCTCATAACATAGCTGTAGTTCTCTTACACCCATTTTCCCGCTCTTTCGTGATGTGACGTAAATATTCCCTAATGCTCTTGCAAGATCTCGCATACAAGGAAGAACCACAGGTGTGAGCGCACCTGCAACTCCTTGCGGCACTATAAATAACTTTCAAGCCTATTTTAGTATCCGGAATAAAAGTCGGCATGATTGTATACAAAAGCGCTAAGGCATTGATGTTAGTTGATCTTGACACAACTCTCTCTGATTTCCAGGATTCTTGTCTTAATTTCCTCTCCAAATCCCGATTGATCTGAATAGAAAAGAAATTCTTTACTGAAATCTGGGAATTTACAAATTTTCGGACCGATTCTGAAGTTTGCTCTGCATCGTCCAGTTGGCTCTTTGTTTGAAATTTCGTTATATTACGTCTTTGAATTCTGTAGCACTGTTTGAAGTTATGCAACCATCCACTGCTTCCCTTGAAATCACTGTAATTTGTGTCGCGCGCAATTTGATATGCACAGCGTAGTAGGTTATTATTTACACACATCCTGTAATTGCATCGAGCATCCTGGAAACCCGCAAACATCAGTTTTTGTAACAGTGCGCCTTGTCCTACCTGGAATATAAGTAGTTTTTCTTACACAGTACACGGTCATTTTGCTGTGGCCTTATTCAAAGTCTATTCATAACTTTTTTTTTTACTATGCTGCGGATGATCTTCCATAAACGTTATTACATTTAGTAGCCGTTCCGTGGACAACGTTTCACTGTAGACTAGGATGATGAACTAGATGGCTCGACGCCTGTTTCAGTACCGCTTTCACTTGTTAAGCACGTATCTTCATCATTGTACTCCTCTTGTCTATTGTTCGCACAGTCGAGCGTATACGACATCACACGGTCCACTAACTCATCTGGATGAAACGCTAATATTTCATATGCCACATCTTTCTCAATGTGCGAAATTCCTTCGATTTCTTTCTGACGAAATGTCAACTTTGGCAGCTGTTGTTGTGGGTATAACGCAATGTTTGCTTTGTTTATCGTTGCCATTATTCTGTTTTGTAGCAACACCACCAGCACTGTAGCACAGTTGTGAGTTACTCGTCGACTAGACAGTTCAATAACGCTCCGTAGCCTCATGCTACGCTCACCATTGGATACATCCAGTTCCATCTCTTGTTGCTAGTAGCAGGCAATATTGTGGCTGCATGGTATACATTATGTGGGGCGTCGAATGCCGTAAACATCATTGGGATTTATGTAAAAAATTCTCGGTTTTCGGTTTAAAATCTCGTACTTTCGACGATAGTCTCCATCGTCATCGTCAGGGGCAACTAACTGTCTTCATTGTTGCTGTGGTAGCCTTATATAGCCCCTGGACAGCTTCTGATTGGTCGGCTTATGATTGGACGGCGATTACGTACTGCTGTCGCAGACGTTGTCAGTGTCTGCGCTGGTGGCGCCACCGCTTCGATGGAAACGTAAACACTGCAAGAATGTCTCTGCTGCTTCTCTGCATCGAGCGCTCGTTTCCATGCTCTGCATGCTTCCTCCTTAATAACAGAGTCCCAGTATGCGGAGGCATGGGACAAAAGTTTTATTTCATCAAACAGTATTTTTTGTCTGTTAGTGAGGCTGTGCTCCGCAATTGCAGATTTCTCTAATTCTATATTTTTAATATGCCGTTGGTGTTCTGCACAGTTGTCGGAAATGCTACGAATGGTCTGACCTATATAATTGCTTTCACAATCACAGGGGATACCCCCCCCCCCCCAAATTCCATAAGTCCCTCCAGATCCTTGAGCGTCATGCACTCCACCTCGCCTTCCATATACGCCTCCCGTCCCCCACGCAGATCCTCTATGATCTCATTCTTTCCCCCATCTGCTCCTATTCCTCGAACATATCCGCATCCTCTACACCTCCCGCCGTCTTGAACCCCCTCACTCCCTGGTTGCTCCTCTCCTCTCCGATCCCCGCCCCCTGCCACGTCTTCACCGTTGTGTCCCCCCTACCCACCATCTCTACACCCTACATCTCCTTTCCCAAGGTGGCTTCCATCAACTCCCACTCCCGGATGATGCCCTCTCTCCCTTCATTTACCCCTCCTATCAACTCTGATCTTCACTCCCCCTCCTTTCCTCTGTCCTTTTCCAGGGCTCCCTCTCCCCCCCTTCCATCCTCTTTCTTCCCCACCTCCCCTATCTTTGCCCCCTTCTCTCCCTCGCGTCCTTTTCCATTTCCCTCCTCTGCCTCCTCTCATTTCCTCTCGCGTCTGCCCTTCTCCCCCTTTATTAGTCCTCTCCCTCCTTGGTTCCCCCCCTTTTCGTTTTTTCCTCTCCTCCCTCCTTGTTTTTCCTCCTCTTGCAGGTCCCCCCCCTCCCCCCCCCCCCCCCCATCTGCCTTTGGCTCGGGAGTGTCTTCTTTGTGCTGCCACTTTTGTGCAGTGTTCTACAGTGAGTGTTCTACAGTGCGTGTTTTACAGTGAGTGTTCCGTGTTGTGTTTTTTGGGACTTGTTGCGAACGGCCATCAAACTGTCGCTGGGTGTGCCTTTTATCTCTTGCGAACAGAAACCAGAATGTCGCCATGTTTTTTTATTTGTGTGTCTACTATGTTTCTTGTCTGATTCCCGTGTATTTTATCTACATTGCCAACCCCTTTTGCTTTCTGTTTTAACTTTCCGCAAATTTACGCCATTTTACACTTTAAATCACCATTTTATCGCCTGTTTTTCCTTGTTTCTTTCGTCTTCCTTTATTTAAAAAAAGTCTGTAGGCTGTAGAGCAGCGTAGTAAGCTGCTGCCAGCCCGCCCCCTTCGGGGGGAATTGAAAATCAATAAAGAAAAAAAAACACAGGGGATATTACGAGGGTTGTCCAGAAAGTAAGTTCCGATCGGTCGCGAAAGGGAAACCACAGTGAAAACCAGAAACGTTTTATTTACAACAGGTAGGTACACCTTCCACATACTCCTCTACATAGTCGCCGCTCGAACTACGAGTTTTGTCGTAGTGTTATATCAACTTTCCATTTTCCAACATCGTCGTCATAGAAAGCTGCCGTCTGTGCTTTCGGTCAATTATCTTCACTGCTCGTTGTCTGTGGAAAAATTTTGTCTTCATAGCCAGCGGTTCTTGTGAGCAGAGATGAGACTCAGGGGGAGGCAATTACGGAATGTATTGTGGGTGATCAAACACTTCTCATCGGAAACGCTGCAGGAGCGTCTTCATTGCCCCTGCAGGTTACGGCCGAGTATTGGCATGAAGAAGGAACTGCTCGACAGTTGTGTTATGTGGACTGCATGACACAAGCGAAATCTCTAACCAGGCCCTCACATTTGGCTGGACACGCTATTCCCTATGCATTTTTACGTGCTCACTGTTCACTCAAAACTGAAAAGACCTCAGTCCGTGCCATTATTGGCTTTGGGTTTACCTGAAGTCGCAAGTGTCTCGTGATCGACCGACATCTCTAGGGATGCTGAAAGACAACATCCGACGCCAATGCCTCACCATAACTCCGGACATGCTTTACAGTGCTGTTCACAACATTATTCCTCGACTACAGCTATTGTTGAGGAATGATGGTGGACATATTGAGCATTTCCTGTAAAGAACATCATCTTTGCTTTGTCTAACTTTGTTATGCTAATTATTGCTATTCTGATCAGATAAAGCGCCATCTGTCGGACATTTTTTGAGCTTTTGTATTTTTTTGGCTCTAATAAAACCCCGTTCCAACCATGTGTGTCAATTTGTGCCTCTCTGTCTACATTATTCCGTGATTTATTCAGTTTCCAAATTTATACTGACTTTTTGATCACCCGGTATTTCACACTGGTTTTCAGTGTATGGATGTAGATGTAGATGAATGAATCATGGAACCACTTCACTCGAAGCTCTTTTCAAGGAAATGGATAACTGATATTTTTTCTGCTCGAAAATGATACTTAAATCGCTAAATGGCATGAAAACAAGACGGCAAAAAACGACCATGGCTCCTACTGCTGCAGACGATCCATTGAATCGTTCGACGCGAAACAAGTCGTTATATCGCGGAAGTAGTTACGGTTCCCGGGGTGTCGATTTTAAGTGAGTTTGCAGCGCGATCTCGCGTGTTACAAGAACACGTTCCGGCGTATGCGCTCGACAGCCCGACTGCACGCGAGGGTCGGAAACGACGCAAGAACCAGACGGCATCCCGAGTCGCGAGTTCGAGACCCTTTACTGCCGCCTCCCACCCGGGCACCATTAGCGGGGCTAACGACGCTTTACGACGGCTAGTAAAAGCCTCGGGCGGTAAAACGCCAAAGTAGCGGCAGGAGTCGCGCTGCTGAGTGCTGACGCACTCTGCGTTCCGGCCGTATGGCGCGTATTCGTCTTCAGGACCTGACAGCTTCGACGCTGCCGCGTAGCGAGTGCCGCTTCGAAAAAATAGGTCGGCCTCGGCATTTCTGCGTGGCGAATACTGCTTCGACGTGCTTCGTTATCTTAACCCGTAACGAAGTGTCAGTATCATCTGAAGACCGCAATCCTACCATGTAACCTTTGACGCCATTATTCTTCCCTCGAAGCGACGATTTGCCTAAGTACTATGATGGCCTCAAATGCTAGCATGTCGCATGTTATAAGCAAAAGAGGTTGTGGGGAAGGATGCAAATGTAATTACTTAATCGTGCAAAATTGTTATTGTCAATTTTTCCACGTTCGGAGAGTACTGTTACCCTGCAGCTATATACTACCAGACAGTTACCTTCTTTATCACCTGACGTTGTTTCACAGGAGCACAGCCTTTAGGTCCACTTGAAAGTGGCACGGATGTGAAGGTCAGAGCCGGCCGTTGACTCAATCCTTTCGAGACGGCACCCAATGAGACTCGGGAGCCATGTCGAGTATGTCGAATAAAGTACATGTCAGCAACTGGAGTGCCCCTTCACTAAAATATCTTTATTGACTGTGAGACTTCGAATTTTTCGTATATTCGAGTTTAGGCCTGAGGCAGTGGCAGTTATGTACACACATAATATGAAACTTTTGAGGCGTTGTGCCAAATTTAACAAACGTACCTACACTCACCAATTCATCTCCGACCGAAACGAGCAATATGCTAGGTGTTTTTTCCCAAAAATTCACAATAAGATTATCACGAGTTGAAGAAAGCATTTATTTTTCCTTTAAATTACAAATAACTATTCACATGGCTCTAAGTACTATGGGACTTAACATCTGAGGTCATCAGTCTCCTAGGTTTACGGCTACTTAAACCTAACAAACCAAAGGACAACACACACATCCATGCCCGAGGCAGGATTCGAACCTGCGACCGCAGCAGCAGCGCGGTTCCCGACTGAAGCGCCTAGAACCGCTCGGCCACAGCGGCCGGCCCTTTAAATTTCCATTGGACTGTTGCTACTAAACCACTGCGCTATGACCACTGTAGTTTGTGGTTTCGCTTAATCTTTCCCTACCTTCTGCTAATATTCCCACCTCTACGAGAATACTAAGTAAGCTCTTGTTAATCTGCGTGGATATTGGGGCAACAGCTGCCGTTATATATTACAGGTAGTAAGGTTAACTCCATTGCCTGTACTTACTGGTTTTATTCATACGCACACAGTTTCGGAGTTAACAGTGCACCATCGTGAAGCTTTTATGACGCTAGGTGATCACGTTGGTAAGGTCAATAATACGTACTTTTCGTAGAACGTCTGTAAAACCTCATCATCCTATGGTGTGTACGGAGGGAGTACGTCATCTGCCACCATAGACACCACAGGCGATGAGAACTTTCAGGTTACCGGACGCCGCTATTTTGGGCCATCTATAGAAAGTAGATTCCCCGGATCAATGTAATCCCGAAGAGTCATAGAGAGGCATGAGGGTCGTAGAAAATTCATCCTCACTTTTAGGGACAATTTCCGCAATGTATTTTGAGTCTGCAAAACAGATCAAAGACAGCACGAAACAGTGTTGTAAATGTGAGAGCATTTAGGAAGATTATATTGATAACGACCCCATCCGAGGCTCGATGGTTGTACAAGATGAAATGTTTTGACATTTCTGAGGAGCTCGAGACATTTGAAGTAGTTTTTTGTTTTCACGTTCTTTGAATTTGCCAATTCACAACCAAACTATTACATTCCCATCGAACCTAGATATCAGGCTAAGTTAGATATCATCTTGTCACAACATCCGGATTGTTTACTTTTACATTCGTTGGCTTCACCAATTCACAACCAAACTGTCTCATTCCAGTCTAACCTAGACCTCATGCTAAGCTACAGAACTGTCACTACGTATAGGTTTTTCTACCTTCACATCGTCTGAAGATGGGCAAACCAGCCTGAAACTGGGAAAGGTGAAAAAATGGTCGTAAAAAAGTGATTGGTCGCTGTTTTTTCAACCTTCCAACACACGGGTTTCAAATCAACGCATACTCTACCGCAGAGTGAAAATTCGTTCGGGGAGATTTCAATATACAGTATAAGTCGTAGACTACAGCATATATGTTGTAGACTACTACTCTACTAGACAGAGAACCAATTCTTAGCGTGCCTGTTTGCTTCTTGCGAAAAGCCGCTTATCCCAACATAAGCCTCGGACTCAGCGGATATGTTTCTCCACAGAAGTGTCACTCTGCACAAGTGTTACAATTCCCTTCGCGCGGCGCCACGGAATTTCTGAAGACGAAACGGATGGAACGTTTCACCATTTCCGTTCTCTACATGGGCCACTGGTCTCCTAAGCGCTTTGCAGAAAACGTACATCCCATATTAGCCCAGTCCATGATGACCAAAAAAAGAGCGAATGCGGAAAAAAATCCGTGTAGCCGCAAATTTTTGTATAGCGGTAGGGGAGAGTGTTATGACCAATATACTAAAAGTTTGTGTATGTCCATCCTTGTAGGTCTGGGGGACTTCGGCCGTTCACTTATGTAAGAAAATGAATCACCAACGGTCGTCCTTATGATGTCATTTATTGTATGGCTATCACTTTCGGTGCTTCAGTGCACCATCTTCAGACCTTCACTGACGATGAAGAGGTGAATACCACCCGTATACACGATGCATCAGTGGCCAACATCTATAACTGGTTTACGCAGACTACCTGTAAGAGCGATGTTGTCTCTCCAACCAGAGACAACATCGCGGTCATAGGAAGTCTGCGTAAACCAGTTATGTTTCCCACTGATGCATCGTGTATACGGATCGTGTTCACCCCTTCAGCATCAGCTACGGCCTAAAGATGGTGCACTGAAGCACCGAAAAACCAAACAATAAGTGACATCATAATGACGGCTGTAGGTTTTTCATTTTCTTACAACATATTAACAAAACCCTCTCGTACGTTGTGCGCTTTGGGGTGCGGCGGCGTTTTTTTAGGTTTTTCTTGAACTACCCAAAAACCACAGCTACTGGCGAAAATATTTCCCAGCACAAAATTAAACTAAATTAAATTTCATACACAAAATCCTATTCATTTTTTTCTCTAGAACTAATAGTTTCTGCGTTGCAGGGGATGGAAAAACCGAAACTTATTAAATATAGTGCTTGAGTTGTATAAAAATACTGTTTATTGTTAAATGAAATGAGCTAAGACCAAATATTAAATGAGTATACCATATCTCAGTACAGCACAGCCGTACTGAGCGATAAATTATGTTGTAGGAATGTGGTGGTGGCAGTGGGAAGGAGCCGGGGTGAAAGGTGGAAGTGTGTGGGAGGGCAAGTCTCCAGAATGAGGTACTTTACTTCTCTGAAACGAAGACCGAGCAATGGAGTCCCCTCTCTCTCTCTCTCTCTCTCTCTCTCTCTCTCTCTCTCTCTAAACCATTACGTCGCAGGAAACAACTACCCGCTGTTCCACAATTACACCGACCCTTCTGCAGCACGCCTTGTAAATCACTGGTGACGCAGTGCGCAGACAAACCTGGAGAGTGTTTATTTTTCACAGAAATCTTTGTGTGCAGACCCGTCTGGGAAGTGTTTATTTTCAACATAATGCGTTAACACTAAATGGAATACAGATATTAGTTATTAATAAAACTACACATACTAAGAGAATCTACGTTAATCTTCGCACACCACCTTGCACTGCTTTACAGGAAATTGTTAGTCATCCTGTACGATTGTTGTGGCTCTCTTCTGGAAACGTCAGATTCCCCACTACGACAACTGCTCGCTCTTTAGTTTTTACACAGAGTAATCGACTATACCCTCCCCAGCATTTTATGTCCAGTTCTCTTATATGAGTAGACTAAACAACTTCACTGTGCTTATGTATAAATAGTGGAGTGACTTTTAGTTAATTAAGTGGGTACTTATTTGCCGTAATTAAGAGAGTTTTTATACAAAATATATTACGGCAAACAGTGGCTGAGAAATGTTTAATCTTTGAGAGAGAATTTGTCAGTGACATATGCAACATTGTTGAGAAAGAAATACGTGGATTGGTAAATGCCAGTTATTTCAGCTAAGTTAATTAAAAGATTTCTATGAGAGGCTGTTTCAGAGGAACAGCATTTAACGTCAGCTGGAGTCAAACGTTAGAGTTCAGCTGAAGAGAGACCTGATTTTAAAACTAGCTGTATTTTGCGTGGAAACTATTGATGATGAATTTTTTGATAAACAGAAGAAAAAAATCCAAAACCGGTGGCGGAAGTATTACGGTGTTCGATCCTTCTATTACTATAATACAGTTACAGTTAGTCAGAGGAAAGAAAGGATGAATGGGGAGGCACCATCGAAAGACGTATCTGCTCTGTTGTGGATCTACATGCTGTAGATGCAAGTATCACGAGGACTGCTATAAAAAGTTCTTTATACGCTGCGCTCATAAATCTAGAAAAAGTGGACGCCTTGAGGATGAAGAAATAATGGTGACAAAAAATAAAAACATTTACAACCGTCCTTATGATTTTAATTTATTTTGTCGCTACCGGTTTCAACGCTTCATTGCGTCATCTTCAGGCTGTCTTTGATGCGGAACAAGTTGCGACAAAATAAATTAAAATCATAAGGACGGCTATAGGTGCTTTTATGTTTTGTCACGATAGTAAACGGCCGTCGTCTTAGAGACATCCTGCTAAGATGATGGACATACAGAAGGAATAATGCGTCAATGGAGGAAATATTCAATTACATAGAGGGGAATGACGACAGTCAGCTCGATTAGACGAGTTGCTGAAGCACGCTCCGGCAACATTATCTCATTCAAAGACGGTGGAGGACAGATTGAGAGAAGTGTACTTTCGTAGCTCAGGTGAAAAAAATTTGAATAATGTATGGTATTCTTTGAAGTGCAAAGATGAACAAGCAGAAAGGAAAAAATTGGAAAAGCAGCTGCCACTATAATGTTCGAAGATATTGAGTCAATAACATATGATAGTTCTGTTTTTCCGCCTTGTGACAATGCGTGTGGTGGGGGTGGGGGGTGGGGGGGGGGCGGGGGCTGAGGAAATGGTAGCTCGTACACTCCATGTTTTCACAGACAGGATTTTAGAGAAGAAAAGGACAAAACAGAAAATTGAAAAGAAGCTGACATCTACATCCCACGCTCTATTTGCTCCCTTTGGCCCTCGATAATTCATACGGCCTAAACTACGTGCTGTCACTCTCTTTATTCACAGGAAGGGTGGATTGGTCTAACAGATGACAACCAAAGAAGGAATAGCACATAGAGCTATAATGAGCAGCTTCTTTTGCCGATGTTCTGCTGGGTGTGGGGGACGATATGTATTCCGACAAGCTGGGATTACATGTTCCATGGGTTGTGGCATGTGCCATGGTACGTGTACTAATGGTGCACTGTTACTCAATTTGCAAGACGATGACAATTATGATACAATTGTTAATTTCTGAAATGTACCCATTGTTTTATAATAAATAATGTAGATTTTCTGTTATTTCTGAGTTCAATGGGCACTAAAATTTGATTTTATGCCATTTAAACACTATTTTTAATAATTTATAATTTTTTCATCCCCTGCAAGGCGTAAACGCTTAGTTCTAGAGAAAAAACGAATAGGACCTTGTTACGGCGTAAAGTCAAGCGCCTTCACGTCACCCGGGAACGACTAAGAAGAGAAGGCTGCGAAAAGAGGTGAGCCAATCGCTCGCTGTCGGGATTTGACTCCAGGATGACAACGCGACAGCAGCGGCCCCTATGTGAAGAGCACATAAGCGCCGCGACCGACTGGTGACGTCCCGGTTCAGTAGCAGCTTCAAGATTAGCGACTTGAATAGCAGCGTCAACACTAGTTACTTCGCTTGCACTCTATGTGTAGCAAAGACTTGGGAATGTCTATATTGAAGAAGATTGGCTAATCCGTATGTCACCCTATGCTTGCGACATATCTGTATAATTGGCAAAGTTAAGTACTGTTTTTTTTTATTATTGTTCAAATGGTTCAAATGGCTCTAACCACTATAGGATTTAACATCTGAGGTCATCAGTCCCCTAGAACTTAGAACTGCTTAAACCTAACTAACCTAAGGACATCACACACATCCATGCCCGAGGCAGGATTCGAACCTGCGACCGTAGCAACAGCGCGGTTCCGGATTGAAGCACCTAGAACCGCTCGGCCTCAACGGCCGGCTTTCTTATTGTAATAAAACTCATTAATACGACTTGCTTGATTGTTTGTCTAGCGAACCGAGTATGCAGGCTTCCTAAATCCTACAAACGTTTTTGTAGGAAATTTTATGTGGTTTAATTTTATACGGGGAAACATTTTCGACAGAAGCAGCGGTCTTCGAGTTATTCAAGAAAAACATAAAAACGCTCCTCCCTACCCCAGCCCTCACACCCCACAGGTTGGAAGATTTTCATTATGTTGTTCTTAAAAAACAATGCTTCACCACTACACGAATTATTTCCACTAATTTTTCTTCGTTGGCTGGACTATATCTATTTCGTCACAGGATCGTTCAACCGCCGCGAGAAGATCCTCAACAACCAACAATGACAGACGTTACAAGAGAGGGGTGTGCATCACTGAAAGACTTACTACTGAAATTTCGAGAGAGCCTTTTCCGGGAAGAGTCGGACAACAGAACGCAGATAACAGAACGCAGCATGTCGTTCTCAATGGGGAGAAGTCTTTCGAAGTAAGAGTGATTTCAGGTGTACCGAAGGGGAGTCTCGTAGGACCGTTGATATTCACAATATATACAAATGACCTTGTGGATAACATCGGAAGTTCACTGAGGCTTTTTGCGGATAATGCTGTAGTATATCGAGAGGTTGTGACAATGGAAAATTGTTCTGAAATGGAGGAGGATCTGCAACGAATTGACGCATGGTGCAGGGAATGGCAACTGAATCTCAATGTAGACAAGTGTAATGTGCTGCGAATACACAGAAAGAAAGATCCTTTATCATTTAGCTACAATATAGCAGGTCAGCAACTGGAAGTAGTTAATTCCATAAATTATCTGGGAGTAGGCATTAGGAGTGATTTAAAATGGAATGACCAAATAAAATTAATCGTCGGTAAAGCAGATGCCAGACTGAGATTCATTGGAATAATCCTAACGAAATGCAGTCCGAAAACAAAGGAAGTAGGCTACAGTACACTTGTTCGCCCACTGCTTGAATACTGCTCACTGGTGTGGGATCCGAACCAGATACGGTTGATAGAAGAGATAGAGAAGATCCAACGGAGAGCAGCGCGCTTCGTTACAGGATCATTTAGTAGTCACGATAGCGTTACGGAGATAATGGATAAATTCCAGTGGAAGACTCTGCAGGAGAGACGCTCAGTACCTCGGTACAGGCTTTTGTTTAAGTTTTGAGAACATACCTTCACCGAGGAGTCAAGGAGTATATTGCTCCCTCCTAAGTATATCTTGCGAAGAAACCATGAGGATAAAATCAGAGAGATTAGAGTCCACACAGAGGCATACCGACAATCCTTCTTTCCACGAACAATACGAGACTGTAATAGAAGGGAAAACCGATAGAGGTACTCGAGGTACCTTCCGCCGGAAGGCAGGCTGTCCAGAGCAGCGAGAGCTCAGTCTTGTAACCTACTCCGACCGAAAAGCGAGAACCGACATCCTCAAGAGCACCTGTACAAGTCTAACACAGAACATTCCCGCCCCCACGACAGTGGCCGTGGTTAAACGTTCCAATCAGCAACTCGGAAAATTCCACTGTATTGTCGAAGCACTACTATTCCACCAATGGAGATACTTGGCGCCAATTTCTGGGTCGATTTTGCTACGTCACGGAGCTATCCCTTGAGCAAGCCGATCACAGTTATGATTTTGCAGAAAACGCGTGAATTTGCCTGCCTGGAAACCCAAGTCACTCCCACGCCTCGCTGGTATCCTGTCAGAAAGTGTTTTCGCTAAGTTTCTGCGAAGTAACGGAATCTCTAGCCCCAGCCGCTCCTTCAGACCCCTATAGGCGTGTCGTCCCCGCTCTTATGACAATGTCGGCGTCTGGACAGCATCCACTCGACTCCCTCACACCTGTCAGCATAACTCTTTCAAGATCAGCAGTACCCGCCTGTCACCAGACGACCCGGGTGACGAGAGACGCTGCGTGGGAAGTCCGCTTGTGAAGGAATAGCAACTTTTCACCACATGCAATTAGAGAGGAAAATATTCATATCTTATGAGTTCTCAACACTAGCCTTGTAATGACCATACTCGGCTATACTTCCCCAAATAGAATTACTCAGAGTAAGATAGAGATATGAGAGGGGGCTCAATGACACTGGAATAGAAGGAAGAACCGATAGAGGTACTCGAGGTACCTTCCGCCACACACCGTCGGGTGGCTTGCGGTGTATGGGTGTAGATGTAGATGTAGATGTACTTCCATCTACATACGTCTCGTGTAATGACCACGAGGAGAAAATTCGAGAAATTATAGCCAATATGGAGGCTTACCTACAACCATTCTTCCCAAGGGCTATTCGCAAGTAGAAGAGGATTGGAGTGCTCAGTTAGTGGTACAAAATGAACCCTCGCGCCCACACACTATGAGGTGGCTTGCGGGGTATGACGTAGATGATCTGATGATCTGTGGGGTGGAACCCCAGTTTTTCGTGGACAATTCGTTCCTCACTTTCAGCATTTATTATCCAGGTCCTACACCCGTTCCCCTCTAGCTCTGAGGTCTCTTATAAGGCAACCTGTACAAGGTCGAGTGCCTGCTGGGTCTCATGCGTTACTGAGTCATTAAACGTCGGTACGGCTTGCGCCGCGGGGTACCACAGCTCGTGCACTTGCAGTATCTCAGACGCGTGGTAGGAGGGCCCGTATACCTGCGCCGGCGGCGACCGCGCCTCGCGTGGCGGGCGCCCGGGGAGTTTTTTGGAGCGCCCGGCCTAACAGGACATCCATAATTGCGGCGGGCCGGCGTGGATCAACGACCGACCGGACGTCGGGCGGCGGCCGGTGGCCGGCACGGCCGAGCCGCCCCTCCTTATTACCCCGGGTAATTAACTGCTCGGCTCAAAGGCCTCGCCGTGCGTCACACACGCGCGCAGCGGCAGCCTCCAGCGCCAGGGCGGGGCCTGCAGACACTCCGGGGAACACACCGATGCTGGACGCCGCAGCTGTGCTTCATAGCAGGTGGCGGAAACAAATCACGCCGAAATAGGATACTTACACATGTTGTCAACAGCGTCATATCTAAATGGACAAGGATGGAGCAAGCGAACTGATCCTGAGGGAGTTGAAGGAATCGTGATGGAATAGCGCGTATGCTGAACCAATGAATTAAAATTTGCGCCACGGCCGAGGTTGTATCCGGGTCTCCCGCTTACTGAGGAAAATGGGCTGAAGGTGTCCTCTTAGGCTGAACTCTCCAAAAAACTCGATGGCCGCGCGTGGTTGCTGCCGGCCTCATATACAGCGTGGTCCATTGGTAGTGACCGGGCCAAATATCTCTCGAAATAGGAATCAAACGAAAAAAACTACAAAGAACGAAACTCGTCTAGCTTGAAGATGGCGCTATGGTTGGCCCGCTAGATGCCGTTGCCATAGGTCAAACGGATATCAACTGCGTTTTTTTAAATAGGAACCTCCATTTTTTATTACATATCCGTGTAGTACGTAAAGAAATATGAATATTTTAGTTGGACCACTTTTTCGCTTTGTGATAGATGGCGCTGTAATAGTCACAAACGTATAAGTACGTGGTATCACGTAACATTCCACCAGTGCGGACGGTATTTGCTTCGTGATACATTCCCCGTGTTAAAATGGACCGTTTACCAATTGCGGGCCGGCCGGAGTGGCCGAGCGGTTCTAGGCGCTACAGTCTGGAACCGCGTGACCGCTACGGTCGCAGGTTCGAATCCTGCCTCGGGCATGGGTGTGTGATCTCCTTAGTTAGATTTAAGTAGTTCTAAGTTCTAGTGGACTGATGGCCTCAGCAGTTAAGTCCCATAGTGCTCAGAGCCATTTGAACCATTTGAACCAATTGCGGAAAAGGTCGATATCGATGTATGGCTATTGTGATCAAATTGCCCAACGGGCGTGTGCTATGTATGCTGCTCGGTATCCTGGACGACATTATCCAAGTGACCAGACCGTTCGCCGGATAGTTTCGTTATTTAAGGAAATTGGAAGTGTTCAGCCACATGTGAAACGTCAACCACGACCTGCAACAAATGATGACGCCCAAGTAGGTGTTTTAGCTGCTGTCGCGGCTAATCCGCACATCAGTAGCAGAAAAATTGCGCGAGAATCGGGAATCTCAAAAACGTCGGTGTCGAGAATGCTACATCAACATCGATTGCACCCGTACCATACTTCTATGCACCACGAATTGCATGGCGACGACTTTGAACGTCGTGTACACATCTGCCACTGGGCACAAGAGAAAATACGGGACGATGACAGATTTTTTGCACGCGTTCTACTTAGCGACGAAGCGTCATTCACCAACAGCTGTAACGTAAACCGGCATAATATGCACTACTGGGCAACGGAAAATCCACGATGGCTGCAGCAAGTGGAACATCAGTAACCTTGGCGGGTTAATGTATGGTACGGCATTATGGGAGTAATGATAATTGGCCTTCATTTTATCCATGGCAATCTAAATGGTGCAATGTATGCTGATTTCCTACGTAATGTTCTACCGATGTTGCTACAAGATGTTTCACTGCATGACAGAATGGCGATGTACTTCCAACATGGTGGATGTCCGGCACATAGCTCGCGTGCGGTTGAAGCGGTATTGAATAGCATATTTCATGACAGATGGATTGGTCGTCGAAGCACCATACCATGGCCTGCACGTTCACCGGATCTGACGTCCCCGGATTTCTTTCTGTGGGGAAAGTTGAAGGATATTTTCTATCGTGAACCACCGACAACGCCTGACAACATGCGTCAGCGCATTGTCAGTGCATGTGCGAACATTACGGAAGGCGAACTACTCGCTGTTGAGAGGAATGTCGTTACACGTATTGCCAAATGCATTGAGGTTGACGGACATCATTTTGAGCATTTATTGCATTAATGTGGTATTTACAGGTAATCACGCTGTAACAGAATGCGTTCTCAGAAATGATAACTTCACAAAGGTACATGCATCACATTGGAACAACCGAAATAAAATGTTCAAACGTACCTACGTTCTGTATTTTAATTTAAAAAACCTACCTGTTACCAACTGTTCGCCTAAAATTGTGAGCCATATGTTTGTGACTATTAGAGCGCCATCTATCACAAAGCGAAAAAAGTGGTCCAACTAACACATTCATATTTCTTGACGTACTACACGAATATGTAATAAAAGATGGGTGTTCCTATTTAAAAAAAAACGCAGTTGATATCCGTTTGACCTATGGCAGCGCCATCTAGCGGGCCAACCATAGCGCCATCTGTTTTCTCCCTTCAAGACAGACGAGTTTCGTTCTTTGTAGTTTTTTCGTTTGACGTTTATTTCGTGAGATATTTGGCCCGGTTACCATCAATGGACCACCCTGTATAGGCTCTCCTACCACGTGTCTGAGATACTGCAAGTGCCCAGCTGCGGTACCCTTCAGGGGTATGTTGTACTGGAATGTAATGACTCAGTACTGGAGGGGACACAGCAGCGCGACAAGCACTCGATCCTGTCGTGGGGTTTCTGTTGTAGTCGGAGGATATCCCTAGGACGCACGAAACAAGATTCTTGTACCCAACAGAACGAGGAACCACCTCAAATGGTCATGCCAATTAACTGAAAGTTTGTGTTAGGGAGAATATTCGAGGGGGGTAGTTCGTGCAGGGGTGTTAGTCAAAAGGATACTATGGTGTAGTGGTTAGCACATCTGAGTAGTACTTTTTCTACCGGACAAGACCTTTTTTCCCAAACAAAAGACGTATGCGGTCAATTGGATCGCTGGACATGCGACGAAATATTTGTATTCGTACGATATTAAGTCCGTGATGGATTATTGGATGTATTTACAAGAACAACACGAGCTCATGCGGAGTCATACGAAATACAGGACTTACTTTTCCAATTTTTTAGGAAGTGTTTTTCACAATCCGCCCGACAGCTGTGGTGTCCCAGAACTGAGAAGACTCCTGCAGCAGAACGACTAGAGACAATACTGCGCGGTTCAGTTATATTGGCATACAGCACACTGAGAAGAAAACTGGTGCCTACCTGGTCGACGCAGGAGAAATACATGCCGCCCACAAAGGCAGAAATGGTCAAGATTATATGGCTGTCTGCCAGATTTATGATGCGACACCGTGTGCTGCAGGGATTGTGATGCAGATGATAACTTCATTTTCACTCCCGCCCGTGACTAGGATTGCCATTTACTTTATTCATGTTCCACAAAAAAATAGGGCGGCCTTTACGTTGATTTTCTGGTTTCCAAATTGTTTTTCTTTGTTTTTGCTGTCTCGATCCTTTTCTTATCCCTAAGATAGTACAATTGTACGAATAAAGATTGTTTGTTTACCCTGCCTTCCTGTCCCCCCCCCCCCAAAAAAAACAAAAAAAAAACCGCTTGGAATACGAATTTTTATTTTTTATTTTCACTTTCATTTAACTTGTATGTAAATCTTATTTATGTATTTGTATAGACGTATGACATTTAAATAAAAAACGCCAAACGCTCATTTCCATTTCCGAGAATCGTCTTTGGTACCCTACTTTTGAACAAGGACATACAACTGTAAATTACTTTTATGTGTAATACCAATTTTTTTAAAAAAAAAAAAAGATGGATAGAGCGTCTGCCAATTTTTTTTTAAAAAAGGAGTAGGCAGGAGGCCTCGGTTCAAGTCTTAGCCGTGGCACAAATTTTAATCATTGCTTCATCTTATATCTTTATAGAAGTATCAGTGTAAATCCAGGTTTATTGCTTTAGACACACAGTATCTGATCAAAGTGTTCGAACACTGCTCTGTAATTCGGCATTAACCAGAAGTATATGTTATGTCACATCAGGCGGACCCACCAGTGTAAGAGGAGGTAGAGAGTGTTGTGTTATCAGAAGACAAGCAGCAACAGCAGAACGTGTTGGTCGGAAGAGCTGAGTGACTTCGGACGTGAACTGTTACTGAGTAACAAACCCATTAGGGACAGTTCAACCACTCTACAGCTCCTCACTCCGACTGTTGGTGATGTTACTCTGAAGGGGAAACGCAAAGTAACAACCGCATCTACATGATTACTCTGCAATTCACAGTTAAGTGCCTGCCGAGGATTCTTCGAAGTACCTTCACGCTATTTCTCTATCGTTCCACTCTCATGGGAAAAAGTGAACACTAAATCTTTACGTGGGAGCTTATTTTATCACGACGATAATTTCTCCATATGTAAGACGGCGGCAATAAAATTTTCACATTCAGAGGAGAAAGTTGGTGATTGAAATTTCGTGAAAATATCTCGCCTCAACGAATAACGTCTTTATTTTAATGACTGCCACTTCAACTCGCGCTTCATTTCCTTGACACTCTGACACTCTCTCCCCTATTTCGCCATAATACGATAATTGCTTCCTTTATTAAATTAAATTTTCCCTGAGATATGTAAGTCGCTAATTTATCTACGACAAAGTTGGAAGCTGAACACGCGAATTAAAATTCGTGCCCTAGGAGGCCGAAATGCACGCGTTTTAGCTCACGCAGGCTGGCGTGAGGAGGAAAGAACTATACTGACGTGAGGTCTGGAACATAACAAGGAATTAGAATTCAGAAAGTGGAAGTAGCTAGTTTCATACTTAACTTTAATCCATTAATTATGAACGTTGCTCTTGACGGTACATGATTCACAATATTATCTGTTAGTAACTGAATATGGCGCCTTGCTAGGTCGTAGCAAATGACGTAGCTGAAGGCTATGCTAATCTGTCGTCTCTGCAACTGAGAGCGTATGTAGCCAATGAACCATCGCTAGCAAAGTCCTGTACAACTGGGGCGAGTGCTAGGGAGTCTCTCTAGACTAGACCTGCCGTGTGGCGGCGCTCGGTCTGCAATCACTGATAGTGGCGACACGCGGGTCCGACGTATACCAACGGACCGCGGCCGATTTAAATGCTACCACCTAGCAAGTGTGGTGTCTGGCAGTGACACCACATGTATCGTACTTACACTGTCCCAAGACAGGACGTGCTATGAATGAGCGACAGGCCCAATCATTACTCAGTGCTATTCAAAGGCGGACAGTACAATACGATGGACCAGTACTGGTACAGTTTCGCAGAACTCACTGACATGCCCCTTGTGCATGGGGAACCTCGTTGCAATGCTCTCGCTGCTGAAAGGCTGTACAAAAAATGGTTCAAATGGCTCTGAGCACTATGGGACTTAACATCTGAGGTCATCAGTACCCTAGAACTTAGAACTACTTAAACCTAACTAACCTAACGATATCACACACATCCATGCCCGAGGCAGGATTCGAACCTGCGACCGTAGCGGTCGCGCGGTTCCAGACTGAAGCGCCCAGAACCGCTCGCCCACACCGCCGGCAAAGGCTGTACAGGCATCAACTCTCAAGACGAGTGTTTATTTCTGTCGATTGACGAAAGCGGGAGACTTGTTGATTGGAAAGAAGAGACGACGGGCCTGGGAACAAGAGGACCACTCACACACGTGATTTTGAAGAGAAAGTGCTCCAGTGTGTTGCAGGCGGACCCCACTACGAGTACTCGTCATATGGCACGTGAATGGGCGCTCGCTGCACATACTAGCGTGTGGCGAGTTCTCCACGAACAACAATTACATCCGTGTCACCCACAACGCGTACATGCAAAGCTTGTAACTGACTTTACACTAACGGTCGCATTGTCTCAGTGGTTACCCCAAATCGTGCCGTTTGCTGACGAGGCTTCATTTGACCGTGATGGTGTTTCTAAAAGCAGGATTAGCCATGTGTGGGATGAGGAAAACCCTCACGCTGTAGTAGAGTCACACCATCAAGTACGTTTTGCTGTGAATGTCTGGGCCGGCTTGTAGGCGACAAACTCATTGAACCATACTTCTACCTGGCCTTCTGATCGGCCTCTTTTTCTTGAGGTTCGTACAGAGAGCTCTACTTCAGTTGTTGTAGAACGTACCCTTGGCTGTTCGTGGGAGGATATGGTACAACCTGACTGCGCATTACCTTACTTCTGTGTGGATGTCCGTAAACATCTCAATGCTGTGTTTCCTTGTCGGTGGATTGGAAGGGGAAGTACTATTCTGCGAGGTCACCTGGCATGAATCCCCTTGATTATTTTCTATGGGTATATCTAAAATCACTTGTGTATGTGAGCCCAGTGGATACTGAGATGGAATTAGTTGTCAGAATTGTCCCTGCCTGGTGATATTTGTCAGGGTGCGTCAGAATATTGTTCGCCGATGTCATTCTTGCATTGAGGCTGATGGCCGTCAGTTTCAGTACATTTTGTAAGATACAGTACAAATAATACGTTCATTGTGTCACTGATGGTATTTGCAGTTAACTGTAACTAATGTAAATGCGAAAGTACGCAGTAATGTGATTTTATTTCCGTTATCTCTTTAACCTGGCCTCTCTGACCACTGGATCCCTACCTCAAATTGTACAGTGGAGCATGCTCTGTGTCCTGTTAACACCCTGTATAAGTAGACATTAATGTGGAAGTGTCCACCGTTCGTCCTTACCATAGCTTGAATTCTGCTGGGAACACTTTCGACGACATGTCTGAACGTCTCTGGAGGCCTGGCCGCCCATTCTTCCTCAAGAGCCGAAAACAGAGAATTTAGTGATGTTGAACGCTGGGATCTGGAGCGAGTCGATAATCTAACTCCTCGTAGTTTTTTTCATTCCATTCCGGGGTTGGTATAACAACCAGTGTGTGTGATGTGAAGGAACAGTCTTGGTTGCAATATTAACAAATTTTTAATACCTCCCCGTGACGCGTTTTACCTTTAGTTAGGCACCGTCGGATTGACATTTTATAGCGATGGGTACATGAGATACCTCGCATAAAACTATCCCAGCAGGTAAATCTTTTTTAAGGCCTTGACGAGGAACATTTATCTGCTGGAAATTTTTACGCGCAGTATCTCTTGTACCAACCGCTATCAAATGTTAATCCGAAGATGCCTATATAAAGGTGAAACGCGTCACTGGGAAGTAATAAAAAAATTTTAACACTGCATCCAAGATTGCTTGTTTCTTCATATCATCCGGAAGGTGTTCAGTTAGCTCAGGTCGGGACTCTTTACAGGCCAGGAATGGTTCAAATGGCTCTGAGCACTATGGGACTTAACATCTATGGTCATCAGTCCCCTAGAACTTAGAACTACTTAAACCTAACTAACCTAAGGACATCACACAACACCCAGCCATCACGAGGCAGAGAAAATCCCTGACCCCGCCGGGAATCGAATCCGGGAACCCGGGCGTGGGAAGCGAGAACGCTACCGCACGACCACGAGATGCGGGCACAGGCCAGGAATGTTATTGTCCACAACACGTCGCTTCATAGGTGCTGCTTTATGACAGAGTGCATCGTCGCGATGATGGAATCATCGTCTCCAACTGTTCATCTACTTCACGCAGGACACAGTGCTGTAAGTTGTGTTTGTATCATTCCGGATTCAAGATTTTCGTAAGCGCATTAACGGGACCACACCCTAACCACAAATAACACGCCATGTCGTAAAATCACTTCTTCCGCACGTCACTGTTGGCAGCTCACATTCTCCAGGCATTCGCCAAGCCCAGACACTTCCATCGGATTAGCACAGATTATAGCGTGACTAGACACTCCAGGTCACTCGTTTTCACTCACCCAATTTCAAATGGCTTCGCTCTTCACGCCAACTCAAGCGACGCTTAGCACTGACCGCAGAATTGTGTTGATTATGGGGGGCTTTTCGACTGTCGTACCCAATTCATTTAACCCGCTCCACACTCATAGCACTAGCTGGACTGCTGGTGGCACTTTGCAAGTGACGATTGATTCCTTCCGCTGACTTCATGCAATTTTTCAGTCACCCTCAAACCAATTGCAAAATGACTTAGACGTGATATCTGAATGATCTCTGCAAGTCCATTTTTATGTAGGTGGTTGCAGGGACTCGGCTGTTCAATATAAACTGTCGAACCAAAAAACCTTCAACCGTCTAAATTTCCAGTTCTTATTTCATTCGAGTAACCAATTTCGGCGCTACATTACGCCATCTTCAGAGGTGGGACTCTTCTTATATGTCGGTCAGCGGCCCTGCAGACGGTGTAATGTAGCGCTGAAACTGGTTGCTCAAATGAAATAACAACTGGACATTTAGACGGCTGAAGGTGTTACGATTCGATATTTGATAACTGAAGGGTATGAAAAGTGGCAATTGCTCTCTATAAGGAAAAATGTGAGGTCATCCACGTGAGTGCAAAAGGAAATCCGTTAAATTTTAATTACACGATAACTCACACAAACTTAAAGGCTGTCAATTCGAGTAAATATCCAGGAATTACAACTACGAATAACTTAAGTCGGAACCATCAATAGGTTATGTTCTGGGGTAGGCAAATCAAAGACTACATTTTATTTGCAGAAGACTAAGAAGATGGAACAGGTCTGTATTTGATACTTGCGGAGTAACGTTGGAAGCTGAACAAGTGAATTGAAATTTGTGCTGCGGCCGAGATTCGAACCCAAGTCTTCTTACTTACTAGGCAGAAATGCTGACCATTACAGCACCACAGCCTTATGGTGAAAACAGCTGCACGAATTACCCAAGTCAAATAATCTCCCCAAAACAAACTCCAATACACATCTCCCCTTATATTGTCACTATTCCCAGGGCTCTCCGACACTGGAACAGCACCCCAACATTGGACGTAATGGGGGAAGTGCTGTACTATGTGTGATCCTATAGATCTTAAATTAAATTTTCCCTGAGAATTTAAGTTTCTAATTTATCTACGATAACGTTGGAAGCTGAAGAAGCGAATTAAAATTTTTGCTGTGGCCGGGACTCGAACGTGGGTGTTCTTGTTTACTAGGCAGCTATGCTGATCATTACACCACCAACGTCGGAGAGCCCTGGTAATAATGACAATATAAGCGACAATGTGAATTGGAGTTTGTGGTGGGAGGGTATTTGACTTGGCAGCTATGTTGATCCGAATGCTGTGGTGGTGTAATGGTCAGCGTATCTGCCTATTAAGCAAGAAGACCTGGGTCAGATGATGTGTATCTCACCTCCAGCCTCCATCTGTCCAGCGCCTCCCCGTGCAAATTCAGCGCCTCACTCGTCCCCCAGCCCACCTCCCTCCCTCCCACCCTTCTTTCCTTCCGTTCCATTCCCTCCCTCCCTATCTCCTTCTCTACGTTTCTGTGTGTATGTGAATTTGTGTGTTACTTAACCGTTCAGAAAGAAATCAAACAGAACACGTACAAGAGGCGTCCCATCACTCCATTGCCACCACGAGGCACGCATTACAAAAGAGCGCTAAATTAGGGGGTACCCAGATTGCAAACAAGGTGTCGGCCGGGTGAAACGGTGTGCGGCCGACACACTCGCGCGGCCTACCGCAGTCCAACCCACGCACCGATCGCCGAGTGCGATGCGGCGGGTCGAGCGGGTTAAGCCCGGCGCGATACACTTGTGAAAGTTGCTCGCGAGCCGAGGTCAGCCTCAAGCTTGATAACCTGCCGCTGGAACCGTGCCCTAGACGTTAGGGCAAAAGCTTCCGCAATCAGATGCTTCTGACTAAGCAGCATACGCGTAGAGTCGGGCAACGACAAGAGAGAGTCGTTCAGAGTTTCACACACTCATCTGCATATGTACACACACACAGAAGCACACGCACACAACACACACACACACACACACACACACACACACACACACACACACACACACACACACACATTCACACCACACCCCTGATCGCACACTTCGCCGTTTCAGACACACAGGTAACGTATGCCAATGTTCCTCATGCTGTATCTGACTACAGTCAAGTACTCTAACAAGGACCTAACTGTCACAACTCTCGGCGACTTGACTTCAAACATGTATGTGTGAAATACACTACTGGCCATTAAAATTGCTACACCACGAAAATGACGTGCTACAGACGCGAAATTTAACCGACAGGAAGAAGATGCTGTGATATGCAAATGATTAGCTTTTCAGTGCATTCATACAAGGTTGGCGCCGGTGGCGACACCTACAACGTGCTGACATGAGGAAAGTTTCCAACCGATTTCTCATACACAAACTGCAGTTGACCGGCATTGCCTGGTGAAACGTTGTTGTGATGCCTAGTGTAAGGAGGAGAAATACGTACCATCACGTTTCCGACTTTGACAAAGGTCGGATTGTAGCCTACCGCGATTGCTGCGGTTCATGGTATCGCGATATTGCTGCTCGCGTTGGTCGAGTTCCAATATGGAATCGGTGGGTTCGGGAGGGTAACACGGAACGCCGTGCTGGATCCCAACGGCCTCGTATCACTAACAGTCGAGATGACAGGCATCTTATCCGCATGGCTGTAACGGATCGTGCAGCCACGTCTCGATCCCTGAGTCAACAGATGGGGACGTTTGCAAGACAACAACCATCTGCACGAACAGTTCGACGACATTTGCAGCAGCATGGACTATGAGCTCGGAGACCATGGCTGCGGTTACCCTTGACGCTGCATCACAGACAGGAGCGCTGGTGTACTCAAAGACGTACCTGGGTGCACGAATGGCAAAACGTCATTTTTTCGGATGAATCCAGGTTATTTTTACAGCATCATGATCTTCGCATCCGTGTTTGGTGACATCATGGTGAACGCACATTGGAAGCGTGTATTTGTCATCGCCATACTGGCGTATCACCCGGTGTGTGTTATGGGGTGCCATTGGTTTCATGTGGGTGAAATCTTATGGGACTTAACTGCTAAGGTCATCAGTCCCTAAGCTTACACACTACTTAACCCAAATTGTCCTAAGGACAAACACACACACCCATGCCCGAGGGAGGACTCGAACCTCCGCCGGGACCAGCCGCACAGTCCATGACTGCAGCGCCACTGGTTACACGTCTGGGTCACCTCTTATTCGCATTGACGGCACTTTGAACAGTGGACGCTACATTTCAGATGTGTTACGACCCGTGGCTCTACCCTTCATTCAATCCCTGCGAAACCCTATATTTCAGCAGGATAATGCACGATCGCATGTTACAGGGCCTGTTCAAATGGTTCAAATGGCTCTGAGCACTATGGGACTTAACTTCTGTGGTCATCTGTCCCCTAGAACTTAGAACTACTTAAACCTAACTAACCTAAAGACATCACACACATCCATGCCCGAGGCAGGATTCGAACCTGCGACCGACAGGTCCTGTACGGGCCTTTCTGGATACAGAAAATGTTAGACTGCTGCCCTGGCCAGCACATTCTCCAGATCTGTCACCAATTGAAAACGTTTGGTCAATGGTGCCCGAGCAACTGGCTCGTCACAATACTCCAGTCACTACTCTTGATGAGCTGTGGTATCGTCTTGAAGCTGCATGGGCAGCTGTACCTGTACACGCCACCAAGCTCTGTTTGACCCAATACCCAGGCGTATCAAGGCCCTTATTACTGTCAGAGGTGGTTGTTCTGGGTACTGATTTCTCAGGATCTATGCACCCAAATTGCGTGAAAATGTAATGACATGTCTAGTCCACTTTAAGAGAGCGTACAAATTTGACCTGGGCGAACGACTGAATTGTAACACAGTAAAATATAGCTCCTTTGCGGACACTGTGGTTCTAAACGAGAAACTTTTTTAGACACATTAGAACTGTCCTCATAAGCCCCAGACTGGAAGTTTCGGTTCGTTCCACACCGCTTATTGTTGGAATGTTCCATCTAGATATCGGAAAGCAAAATACGACACCGACATCCGGTGACGGCAGATCATTACACTGCACCGCGTACTGTAACGACAGCAGCAGGTACAATGCCATTAGACTCACTTACGTGATCTTTGAACTTATTAGTGCTATCAGCTATGGCCATCCAAGAGGATCTAAAGAACCGGTTTGCTTTAATGCAAGAGGGAATGTCTCGCCGACTGCATTTAAACGCGATATTTCCGCAGAGGGAAAAAGAAGCATTGACTGTACACGTCTTCTGCACCCATTCAGATTGTATCACGTCAGCGGCTGTGAAATCGCCACAGGACGAGCTCTCAGGTTTTTAGAGAGCACTTATAGGCAACAGAGTACGGCATAACGTCTTAATAAAATGAGTACAACCATTCTGCAGAAAGCCGCTAGCGGAAAACATGCTTTTGTGTGCTGTTTTTTTTTTTTTTTTTCAACTCGCAGTCGACCCTTATGGCAATAAGTTTTTATAAAACGTGCAAACAACTAAACACCCCATTTTTAGCTGTCGGACTACTGGTTGGATTAGTTATGCCTGTAATCATATAACAAAAACGTTACGGGAATTTGGAAGTCGAGAAAACGAAGATATACACGTACCATTTCGGAATGTTTTTTGTTTGGTAGACTTTAATACAGTGCAACAAAGTTCTTCGCACCAGCACCTGTAAATAGGCCACCCCTTCGGTGACAAACGTGGTTTTGCACACTGGCGAGACGTAGGCGGAACATCTCACATTGTTGTTTGTTAGACAGTAATCGCGACTGAAAGACACGATCGCCAGTGGAGAAGATAGAGCTAGCTGCTACTTAGAAAGGGCTTGTCTTCTATGAATGGAATGCTCTGTTCCCTCGGTGGGTGCCAGACACAAGTATCGACCCACAGTTTACTTTTCTGCTGTAACTAAAATCTCAGTGTTTTTCGGTATACAGGATAAAATAAATATCCACATGGAAACCTGTATCTGAAACTCTCATCGTCCAAGGCAACAGAGCATCGCATTTACAAGAGACAAGGCCTCTCTATGTGGCACCTATCTCAATCTTTTTCTCTGGCGATCGTGGCAGTCAGTCGCGATCACTGAATAACAAACAACATTGCGAGACGTTCCGCCTGTGGTATGTCAGAGTACAATGTCACGTTTGCTGCCGAAGGGGTTGCCTAGTCGCAGGCGCCGACCCCTATACCTTCGACCCACTGTGACATTGCTGGATGACATTTCCGGACACGGGTTCCTATCCTCGATTTGTTCCTCAAGACGACATCTACAACCACTCGATGTTTGTCCTAACATTTCTGGAACACCCTGTGTAAAAGCATCCTGGAATCAAGAGGGTGTTGATGCCGGAGCCTTTGGATTAGAAATCTGATGGCCGCACACTCACAAAGTCGCAAAAGGCTGCCGTTAAATCTTTTGGGGGAGGGGCGGGGTTGGACGTCAAATGGATCGACTTGGAGCAGGAGAGACACCACCGGACATTTTAATTTCCACTGTCCGTACTTTTAAAAATAGATTCATAAAACTTTGTTAGTATGACCAGGAAGAATTCAGGATTCACATTCACAACAGTGGAAGTTCAAAAACATAACAAAATAAATTTTTTTACATGTGAAATTTCATCACTTTTTCAATCACTATTGGTTGCATTTGTTATTATAGGTATATTTTCTTCATAAGTAAGAGAGATTCTTCAGTGAATTTTGCACAGTATACAAACCATACTTACACATGTATGAAACTCTAGAATTTTCCAAAAAACTGTGGTAAAAATTGAAATAATTAAGTATAAAATTTTAGTTTCTTCTAAAGGTGGAGTTTAAAATGTAAAAGCTCATTCATTTTTTCATAAATTAAATAAATTCTAGTGTTTCATACAGCTGTAAGTATGGTTTGTATGCTGCGCAAAATTCATCGAAGAACCTCCCTTACTTATGAAGAAAAGTGTACCTATAGCAACAAATGCAGCCAATAGTAAGTGAAAAAATGATGAAATTTTACGTGTAAGAAAATTTATTTTGTTATGTTTTTGAACTTCCACTGTTATGAGTGTGAATCCTGAATCCTTTCTGGTCATGGTGGCAAATTTTTATGAATTTAGTTGTAAAAGTATAGACAGTGGAAATTAAAATGTCCTATGGTGCCTCTCTTGTTCCAAGTCGGCCCGTTTGACGTCCTACCCCACGTTAAAAGAGTCAGCTAAACACTCTCGATAACAATAAAAGCTGCCGCTATATCAAGATCGGATGTGGACTCTGTAATGGTTCTTTATTTACGTGACCATTACGTCACTCCAACCCCAGTTCTCGATACCAGTAATATCGTACTACTTTTCTGCGAAGTAACAGACATATTTTTGTGACAATATTCACATTTGGTTTTATTAATGTATAGGTACTCCGATGTATCGATATATTACAGTGATACGGTTCTTGTGTGTATTCATTTCTGTGAGACTGTTATAATCTTTGACTTACTTGTAACCGTTTTGGCGCGAATGCGCACAGAGCAGTCTTTGTTTCACTTTGCAGAAGCTAAGTTGTTATTTCGATTTGTAAAAGAACAGTCAAGTCTTGTGTTTGGTTAAAGTGGAAACTAAATATATGAGGATTGATACGAAACAGTTTTCTTGCTGATGTGACAATTAAGAAGAAGTATATGTGAATTTACAAGAAGTTTAATAAAAATGTGGATACTGAACACCATGTCAAAAATTATTTCTACTGTACCATAGTTTTGATCTGGGGTTGTTTGATCATTAAGAATTTCCTGAAAAACGCATTTGTTACGTCTTGAAATATTGCTAAAATACAGAACTGGAGGCCGGCCGAAGTGGCCGCGCGGTTCTGGCGCTGCAGTCTGGAACCGCGAGACCGTTACGGTCGCAGGTTCGAATCCTGGCTCGGGCATGGATGTGTGTGATGTCCTTAGGTTAGTTCGGTTTAACTAGTTCTAAGCTCTAGGGGACTAATGACCTCAGCAGTTGAGTCCCATAGTGCTCAGAGCCACTTGAACCGTTTTTTAACAGAACTGGACCTTCTAGTAGTCAAAGTGGAATCACCCTAGAATCAACAAGATGAGCCATAACAACTTCGACGAAATGTACGTGGGAATCCATTCAAGGTAAGTGCCAAAACTGACTTTTTTACAGTGACTTCATTATTTCCATTCTGACGATACCATCCACAGTCAATAACTTTGTTGTTGCTCTATAAAGCGAACATATGCTGCGTGAGCAACATTATTAATCAGATTTCTAACCTAATTTGCAGTGGTGGTATTGTTAGAACTCACTGCGCCCTTTTCGCCTGGGACGACACAGTAGGTGAAGAGATGGCTGCAGAAAGGTAGGTACGGCTCGGCGGCAACACCGCGCCGCCCGCCTCGCACTACGCCTCCATTCATCCCGAGTGTCGGTAATTGCCGCAAAACTGCACACGCGGACGCCGCTTGGCGAACCACGTCACGCGGCCTGTTAACAGCGCGCAGCAAGAAACAGGCGGCGTGCTGCGCGCCTTAGCGGGCACGGCAATCGCAGCAGCTCTGGCGATTCGTGTCGCACCCACGTGCTCCGACCAGCACTCACTGACGAAGGATGCCGCCTTCACACGCCTGCTATCCATATCTGCTCGCATCGCTTTCACTGCCGTTTCTATACACTAGTGAAATCAAGAACACAGTAAAACTTCTGTTCACACACACCTTAATTTTCATACGCCCATTTTACAGGTATAGTTAAAATACACTCCTGGAAATTGAAATAAGAACACCGTGAATTCATTGTCCCAGGAAGGGGAAACTTTATTGACACATTCCTGGGGTCAGATACATCACATGATCACACTGACAGAACCACAGGCACATAGACACAGGCAACAGAGCATGCACAATGTCGGCACTTGTACAGTGTATATCCACCTTTCGCAGCAATGCAGGCTGCTATTCTCCCATGGAGACGATCGTAGAGATGCTGGATGTAGTCCTGTGGAACGGCTTGCCATGCCATTTCCACCTGGCGCCTCAGTTGGACCAGCGTTCGTGCTGGACGTGCAGACCGCGTGAGACGACGCTTCATCCAGTCCCAAACATGCTCAATGGAGGACAGATCCGGAGATCTTGCTGGCCAGGGTAGTTGACTTACACCTTCTAGAGCACGTTGGGTGGCACGGGATACATGCGGACGTGCATTGTCCTGTTGGAACAGCAAGTTCCCTTGCCGGTCTAGGAATGGTAGAACGATGGGTTCGATGACGGTTTGGATGTACCGTGCACTATTCAGTGTCCCCTCGACGATCACCAGTGGTGTACGGCCAGTGTAGGAGATCGCTCCCCACACCATGATGCCGGGTGTTGGCCCTGTGTGCCTCGGTCGTATGCAGTCCTGATTGTGGCGCTCACCTGCACGGCGCCAAACACGCATACGACCATCATTGGCACCAAGACAGAAGCGACTCTCATCGCTGAAGACGACACGTCTCCATTCGTCCCTCCATTCACGCCTGTCGCGACACCACTGGAGGCGGGCTGCACGATGTTGGGGCGTGAGCCGAAGACGGCCTAACGGTGTGCGGGACCGTAGCCCAGCGTCATGGAGACGGTTGCGAATGGTCCTCGCCGATACCCCAGGAGCAACAGTGTCCCTAATTTGCTGGGAAGTGGCGGTGCGGTCCCCTACGGCACTGCGTAGGATCCTACGGTCTTGGCGTGCATCCGTGCGTCGCTGCGGTCCGGTCCCAGGTCGACGGGCACGTGCACCTTCCGCCGACCACTGGCGACAACATCGATGTACTGTGGAGACTCACGCCCCACGTGTTGAGCAATTCGGCGGTACGTCCACCCGGCCTCCCGCATGCCCACTATACGCCCTCGCTCAAAGTCCGTCAACTGCACAAACGGTTCACGTCCACGCTGTCGCGGCATGCTACCAGTGTTAAAGACTGCGATGGAGCTCCGTATGCCACGGCAAACTGGCTGACACTGACGGCGGCGGTGCACAAATGCTGCGCAGCTAGCGCCATTCGACGGCCAGCACCGCGGTTCCTGGTGTGTCCGCTGTGCCGTGCGTGTGATCATTGCTTGTACAGCCCTCTCGCAGTGTCCGGAGCAAGTATGGTGGGTCTGACACACCGGTGTCAATGTGTTCTTTTTTCCATTTCCAGGAGTGTATATCCGATGCAGAGGGCAGTACAATGTACAGACCTAACAGAAAACCAACAGATGGTGTAGGAGTCTTCATTCTCCGACATCCTCCCCACCCTGGTCCATCTCGAGTGGGATGACCAGCTGGACCGGTCGACAGATCTTCGTACCATCTGGTTGGCGGAGGATGATGCACCATATTTTGCTGTCTCTGCCATGTCCCACTTCTTCTACCACTGCCCTCTTCCACAAGTGCCGTGGTTTGCTGTCTTCTTGGAGCAGAACAACCTCTCCAATTCTCCGTTTCCCTTGCGAAGGGTATCCCTTCACCTCACGATATTGTCTTAGCAGCAGGAGGTATTCTGCCTTCCACCTGCGCCAGATGTCGTCATTGACCTTTTGTCTGAGTCGGAACTCCTTGGCAAGGTCCCTTCTAGTTACTGGCTCTGGCCCACATGGAATTGTTACTAATTTCCCACCATTTAGAAAGTGGGCTGGCGTTAATGCAGTGTCGCTTTCTCCTTGAGTGATGGGTCGTGAGTTTATTGCGACTTCTATACTGATCAAGGTGGTGTTTAAGCTCTCTTCATCCACCTGGGAGCGACCAAGAACTTTCCTCAGGTAGCACTTGACTGAACCTACCATGCGCGGGTTTCGGCACCAAAATGTTTCTACACACTAGTGAAATGGCTCTGAGCACTATGCGATTTAACTTCTGAGTTCATCAGTCGCCTAGAACTTAGAATTAATTAAACCTAACTAACCTAAGGACATCACACACATCCACGCCCGAGGCAGGATTCGAACCTGCGACCGGAGCGGTCGCTCGGCCCCAGACTTAGCGCCTAGAACCGCACGGCCACTCTGGCCGGCTACACACTAGTGAAATCAAGGACACAGTAGAACATCTGTTCACACACACCTTTATTTTCACACGTCCATTGTACAGTTATAGTTAAAATATATCCGCTGCTCAGGGCAGCACAATGTACAGACTTAACAGAACACCAACAGATGCCGTAGGAGTCTTCATTCCCCGACAACTGCCGATGGGTAATCTAAAAGTCTTACCAATCACCTCGGAAAAATTAGCTGCGGCTATGCAAGTTGGACGTTACCATCATCATCATGATCTACACTATGTAATCAAAAGTATCCGGACACCTGGCTTAAAATGGCTTACAAGTCTGTAGCGCCCTCCATCGGTAACGCTTGAATTAAAATGTTCAAAAATGTGTGAAATCTTATGGGACTTAACTGCTAAGGTAATCAGTCCCTAAGCTTACACACTACTTAACCTAACTATCCTAAGGACAAACACACACACCCATGCCCGAGGGAGGACTCGAACCTCCGCTGTGACCAGCCGCACAGTCCATGCTGCAGCGCCTCAGACCACTCGGCTAATCCCGCACGGCGTAATACTTGAATTCAATATGGTGTTGGCCCACCCTGAAACTGGATGACAGCTTCCACTCTCGCAGGCATACGTTCTTGGGGAATGGTAGCCCATCTTTCACGAAGTGCTGCACTCAGCAGAGGTATCGATGTAGCTCGGTGAGGCACGAAGTCAGCGTTCCAAAACATCCCGAATGTGTTCTATAGGATTCAGGTCAGGACTCTATGCAGGCCAGCCCATTACAGGGATTTTTTTGCTCGATCGTGTTCAAAGATGCAGTCGTCATCCCCGAATTGCTCTTTAACAATGGGAAGCAAGAAGGTGCTTAAAACATCAATGTAGGCCTGTGCAGTGATAATGCCACGCAAAACGAGGGGTGCAAGCCCCCTCCATGAAAAACACGACCACACCACGACACTACCGCCTCCTAATTTTACTGTTGGCACTACAAATGGTTCAAACGGCTCTGAGCACTATGGGACTCGACTTTTGAGGTCATTAGTCCCCTAGAACTTAGAACTACTTAAACCTAACTGACCTAAGGACATCACACACATCCATGCCCGAGGCACGATTCGAACCTGTGACCGCAGCGGTCTCGCGGTTCCAGACTGTAGCGCCTAGAACCGCACGGCCACTCGGGCCGGCTTTGGCACTACACACGCTGGCAGATGACGTTCACCAGGCACTCCCCGTACCCACACCCTGCCATCGGATCGCCACATTGCGTATCGTGTTTCGTCACTCCACACAACGTTTTTCCACTCTTCAGTCGTCCAATGTTTACGCTCCTTACACCAAGCGAGGAGTCGTTTGTCATTTACCGGCGTGATGTGTGGCTTATGAGCAGTCTCTCGACCATGAAATCCAAGTTTTCTCACCTCCCACCTAACTATTATAGTACTTGCAGTGGATCCTGATGCAGTTTGGAATTCCTGTGTGATGGTCGGGATAGATGTCTGCCTATTACACATTACGACCCTCTTCAATCGTCGGCGATCTCTGCCAGTCAACAGACGAGGTCGGCCTGTACGCTTTTGTGCTGTACTGTCCCTTCACGTTTCCACTTCAGTATCACATCGGAACCAGCGACCTAGGGATGTTTAGGAGTGTGGAAATCTCGCGTATGACACAAGTGACACCCAATCACCTGACCACGTTCGAAGTTGGTGAATTCCACGGAGTGCCCCTTTCTGCTCTCTCACGACGTCTAATGACTACTGAGTTCGCTGATATGGAGTACCTGGGAGTAGGTGGCAGCACAATGCACCTAATATGAAAAAAGTATGTTTCTGGTGGTGTCCGGATACTTTTAATCACATAGTCTACATAAGGGATTGGGCTTTTTGATCGTTTCTTCACCTTCAAGACTGCTAAAATCATCTCTTCATTGGTCTTCCTAAATATCATTTGCCTCTTTGTTTATATTGTTTTACTGGTTTACTGATTCTTGCACATGGCATACGGTTTGAGTAGTCTTTCCATCTTATCTGATATTAATTTATTGTGTCAGTTGTGTTTCGCATATCAGTTTATCTCGAATATCATCATTTCTATTTTCATCATTTTAGATACAGACAAATTACGAGGCCTATTCGGAAAGTAAGGGCCGATCGGTCTCAAAATGGAAACCAGTCTGAAAATCAAAAATGTCTAATTTTTCTACAGTTAGCTACACCTTCGAGCTTCTTCTCTAGATAGTCGCCGCTCCGATTTAGACATTTGTCGTAGCATTGTACTAACTTTACAATACCTTTCTCATAGTAGGCAGCCGGCTGTGCTACCTGCCAGTATTCAACGCTGGTCTACATCTCGTTGTCTGTGTCTTCATTCCCAGCGGTTCATGTGAGCAGAGATGAAACTCCCTTGAATACCAATGTATAGTTGGAAATCGCTCTAGGACCGCGCCTTACAACACCGGTAGTAATTTCCTAAGCTGCTTGATGTTTCGACCACGTAACGGAAAAGCCTATAGGGAGCTATATTTTACGGCCCCGGTAAGGATAATTAAATGCTTGCGTTCACGGAAAGTCTAATTAGCGGTTTACATAAGACGTGACGAAAACTACCGGTTATCCCGGCTCTGCCGCTGGACCTGCGAAACCAGAAGGCGACGGCTCGGTCACTTAGACAGGTCCATCCTAACGGCCTGTATACTTAGTCTTCTCTGCGGTCTGCCTCGTGACGTTGTTGTTACTCAGATAAAATCAGACCAAAGGTGTGAAACGAATCACCTTTCTATGTAACGTCGTTCACTATAGGAATTATTTTACAGGTTAAGAGGGTAGCAAGTTTTAACAGCAAGTGCAGTACGTGGTTATGGAATGCCAAGTGACTTGTATTGAACGTTGCACTACACTTCAAAGTTACTTAGATACATTATACTAAAAATGGTTCAAATGGCTCTGAGCACTATGGGACTTAACAGCTATGGTCATCAGTCCCCTAGAACTTAGAACTACTTAAACCTAACTAACCTAAGGACAGCACACAACACCAAATCATCACGAGGCAGAGAAAATCCCTGACCCCGCCGGGAATCGAACCCGGGACCTCGTGCTCGAGAAGCGAGAACGCTACAGCGAGACCACGAGCTGCGGACCATGACACTATTTTCCAACATAGTTACCAAGCCCCTTACGAACGAAATAAATAGGAAGTGTAGGGAAGCTAAGGCGAAAATTGTACATGAAAAATGCGAAGAATTCGAAAAAGAAATGATTGTCGGGAGGTCCGACTCAACATACAGAAAAGTGAAAAACAACTTTTGGTGAAATTGAAAGCAAGGGCGGTATTATTAACAGTGAAATGGGAATTCCACTGTTGAATGAAGAGGAGAGAGCAGGTAAGTGGAAAGAGTACGTTGAGGGCCTCCATGAGGAGGGGGACTTATCGGATGACGTGATAAAAGAATAAACAGGAGTCGACAGAGAAGACAAAGGGGATCCAGTATTAAAATTACAGGTTAGAAGAGCTTTGGAACACTTAAAATCAAATAAGGCAGAAGAGATAAATAACATTCCATAGGAATTTCTAAAATCATCGGGAGTAAATGGCAAGGAAACGATTATTAACGTGGCGTGTAGAATGTACGAGACTGGCGGCATACCCACTGACTTTCGGAAAAATATCGTCCACACAATTCCGAAGACTGCAAGAGCTGCCATGTGCGAGAATTATCGCAGAATGAAGATAACAGCTCATGCATCCAAGTTGCTGACAAGAATAATGTACAGAAGACTGGCAAAGAAAACTGCGAACCTGTTAGATGACGGTCTATTTGGCTTTAGGAAACGTAAAGGCATCAAAGAGGCAATTCCGACGTTGCGGATGGTAATGCAAACAAGACTAAAGAAAAATCGACACGTTCATAAGATTTGTAGATCTGGAAAAAGCATTCGACAATGTAAAATGATGGAAGATGTTCGAAATCCTGAGATTAATAGATAGAGGGAAAGACGGGTAATATACAACGTGTACAAGAACCAAGGGGGGATAATAACAGTGGAAAACCAAGAACTTAATGCTCGGATTAAGAAGGGAGTAAGACAGGAGTATAGTCTTTCACCTCTACTGTTCAATCTATACGTCGAAGAAACAATGACAGAAATAAAATGAAGGTTGATTATATTGCAATCCTTAGTGAAAACGAAGAAGAATTAAAGGACCTCCTGAACGGAATCAGCAGTCTAAGGAATACAAAATACGGACTGAGAGTAAACCAAATGAAGACGAAAGTAATGACAAGTACAAGCAATGAGAACAGCGAGAAACTTAACATCGGTGTTGACGATCTCGAGGTAGATGAAGTTAACGAACTCTACTACCTAGGCAGCAAAATAACCCATGACGTACGGAGCAAGGAGGACCTACAAAACGGACCAGCACTAGCAAAAAGGGCATTCCTGGCCAAGAGACGTCTACTAATATCAAAGATAGGTCTTAACTAGAGGAATAAATTTATGAGGAAGTACGTTTGGAGCACAGCATTGTATGTTAGTGAGACATGGAGTGTGTGGAAACCGAAACAAAACAGAAGCATCTGGCAGATGCTACAGAAAAAAATAGGTGGGGCTGATAAGGTAAGAATTTGGGAGGTTTTCCGCAGAATCAGTGAGGAAAGGAATATACGGAAAACACTGTCAAAAAGAAGAGACAGGATGATAGGACAGCTGCAAAGACATCAGCGAATAGCTTCCACGTTACTAGAGGGAGCTATAGAGGGTAAAACAGAAGAGGAAGACAGAGATTGGAATACATCAAACAAATAATTGAGGACGAAGGTTTCAAGTGCTACTCTGAGATAGAAAGAATGTTATAGGAGGGGAGTTCTTGGCAGGGTACATCAAATCAGTCAAAAGTCTGATGACTGAAAAAAAAAAAAGTGACCAAGTCTCTGTAAGCAACAGCCGGAACTTCCTACCAATCGTTCAGTTCCTCGATGATAGAAATTGCTTCATGATGATGGAACCAATCGAGAACCGCTGTGTGAACGCTCCCATCTGTGATTGTTGCGAATCAGTTCTTCAGTTGGCTGGACATTATCGTCTGTGGTCGATGTCCATGGTCTTTTTTCCCGATCACCATCAGCTACGTCTGTGGGAACTCGGTCCGGTCGTAGGCACCAGTTCTCTACGGTTAGACGTAACAGTGGATTCGGTTCATATACTGCCGCGAATTTTAAGGTGAATATGTGCGCAATTTAGACGTTTTGCCAACATGAACCGTACTGTGTCGCGTATTTCGAACTCGGAGTTCGTTTCCAGTTCTCGCGCCATTTCGCTCTCACCCTGAACTGCAGCTCAGTAACATACCTACGATATAACTGGTCGGTAGGTACAACTTTAATAGCCCGCATGCCCACTGACTAGTTTACACGCCTGCACTGTCGACCGTTCTTTCGTTACACGACATAGACTTGACATTACTAAAAGTAAGTATCCAATGAGTGTGCATTGTTGGAGGGAATTACGTATCACAACATTTTGCTACAGGCTAGACGTTACATCACTAATTAACACAACTTCTCATCTCATACCTAAAGCATATTCAATTATTGGGCTTGATAAACACCGGAAGTAAGCTCGTTATTGGCTAAGTCAGATTGAGTTCATGTTTTTTGAAAAATGAGGTCATAATCTGATGGTTACTTGCGTCGCTTAGTACATATGTCTTCCTGCGTGGTCCATATCACCTTATACAGCCACAAATTGCATTTGTGTTGCCCCCCTCCTACCCCTCCCCCCCCCCCCCCCCCACCGCCCCCTTCAGGGACACTTTGCCTTTAATATTGCCCCAAGAAAAGGAGTCGCATGCGTTCAGATCCGGAGAATATGGCGGCCAGTCGAGGCCCATGCCAGTGGCCTCTGCGGAACCTAGAGTCAGAGTAAGGCCCCCAAAGTACTCCTCCAGGACATCAAACACTCTCCTGCTTCGATGGGGTCTCCTTCATGACATCAAACACTCTCCTGCTTCGATGGGGTCGAGCTCCGTTTTGCATGAACCACATCTAGTCGAAACCAGGGTCACTTTAGATAACGGGGATGAAATCATCTTCCAAAAGTTTCACGTGCCGTTCGGTAGTCACCGTGCCATCAAGGAATGTCGCACCGAATATTCCGTGTCTGGACACGGCCCACCACACAGTCACCCGTTGTGAGTAAAGAGGCTTATCCATCGCGAAATACTGATTCTCAGTCCCACAGATGCGCCAATTTTGCTTCTTGACGAACTCATGTAAATGAAAATGGGCTTCGTCGCTAAATCAAACCAACATGCGCGTACAAATTCTCATAATGCCCCGCGGCCAACCGTGGAGTTTGAACGTCCTAATGCAAACCGTTGAGAATTTATGACGATTTTATTTCGTATAGTTCAATAATTGTCACCCTGTACATTAGAGATCGATTTTTTTAAAGAATCGTCGGTGGAGTGGTACAGCAAGAAAGCAAGAATGAATTGATTGTTGGTGTTAATAACGATCATCCTCCTTTACTTCCTCTGCATTACTGCAGATGACGTGTCACTGAGCACATTTGTTCTGTGCATGCAGTACACGTGAGGCGCATGGTTGTTTCCACTGCACTGTGTGGGATACGAAGGTTGTGTTATAGTTCACTAACCTGCTGTCTTGAAGTTGATGTCCCCAGCGCAAAAAACAGCACGCAGGTCGTAGGTTCTGCATCTTGAGGCTGAAACTGACTTTTAGCGAGGTTCTGTTCTGAAATAATGTCTCACTTCTTTGGGATGCCATTCGCGTATTTTAATATAGCCACACGAGAAGACTACATGATCTTAATACAACATCTTCTGACACAGCAAAGTACATGATCAAACACAATGTTCATGAAAATGTATCTTTACACTATTTGTGGCACGTGTCTGTGCCTCATGACTGTCGGAGTGAATCTTTTAATACTGAATACTGGCAAACACATCCTGCTACAGACAACATGACTGTACATCTCGACTGCCTAATCCAGAGTGACGAACAGAAACTTAAATAGAAATTGGAAACACATCCTACGACAGACAACATCTTCTCGACTGCCTAATCCAGAGTGACGAACAGCCCGAAACACTTCGCGCGCCATACCAGGAAAGGTGTGACCCGAACGCTTCCGAAGTGCTTCGTCTGCAGTTTCGTCAGTCTTTTGTTTTTGATTTAAATTGTTTTTAATAATTCTAAGATGACTGATTCAAATGGTTCAAATGGGTCTGAGCACTATGGGACTCAACATCTTAGGTCATAAGTCCCCTAGAACTTCGAACTACTTAAACCTAACTAACCTACTAAGGACATCACACACACTCATGCCCGAGGCAGGATTCGAACCTGCGACCGTAGCAGCCTTGCGGTTCCGGACTGCAGCGCTAGAACCGCACGGCCACCGCGGCCGGCAAAATGACTGATTGATAGTCAGCTGTTGAGAGATATTTATATTAAAAAGTGAAGTCATTACAATGAGTAGTTTAACTAATAATAATAATAACTATACTTTAACGTTTAGGCGCTCTTGCTCCGAACACAGCAGCCGATCGCAGAGCAGTAGCATTATGCAGGCGGTCTTTCTCACGGGAATGGTGCCGAATCTAACATCTGTCACAGGTATCTCACACCACATTTCGTCATCTATACACTTCTTGCATCTCCACTGTTCTGGGAACCGCTTCTTGGAGCCTAATATGATGGTTGACTAAGCCAGAAATATTACAGTGGTTATTGGTAATATACTGAACTTGCTACATACCATCCTGTGTGCCCAACAGTCTGCTATGACACGTATTACCGTAGATGTTTACCGTGGTAGGCTGCAGTGCGAAATAGTAATATGCCTTAGATCACTGCAGACACGAGCTAGGTGGAAGCTGGCGTATTAAAGTGAAGAGAGAGAGGGAGAGAGAGAGAGAGAGAGAGAGAGAGAGAGACTAGTGGGGGAGGGCTTTAGCCATGCGGCAATCGCCGGATGTTACGCGTCCAAAACGAAGAAGCCGACCGCAGCGGTATCATCAAGCCGTCGGCTATTATGAGTGCAGCTCCCGTTAAAACATTCAGCCAGAGCCGACAAGCGGTAAAAAAAAGGAAGAAAGAAGAGCCCTTAACATGTCTTGCGACGCCTCGCTCCTGCAACCCTCCCACCCAACACGGGTGCGATAGTTCCTGCACTACTCGCCGATCAGCGAGACCAGGAGGGAAAAAAAAAAAAAACGAAAAGCTGCCAACGGTGTTACATGTTTTGGAAATCACTAGCCTGCTGCTACCCAACCTGAAACTCATTACCTGCTGGTTTACGACCCGGGTCGTACGTTCCGACTAGACAGCCGAGCAAGCCTCCCGATATGGGGCCGCGTGGCGGGGCCTTTGCGTTCTATGATCTATTTGAACGAGTGATCGGGACAACGGAAGAGCCGCTTGATTTAACGGGCGGCGGAGAAAATTGTAGCAGATTAGATGTGTCAATACGAGTATTAAAAAGCTGAGTTACAGCTACGCCGAGAACGGCACGGAGGAAATTATTTTCTTTTTTAATTAATGCGCAGTCTTTGCTCGACACCCGGCCTGCCCCGACCTTAATACAAGTGTGTAAGAGTGATGATATCTCCCGCAATTAAGGGTGGCCTTCTTAGTATCTACAGGACTGGTCACGAGAAGACGCGAGCCCGCAGGACCGCTTGATAAGTTTGGCATCCGCAATCCTAGACCATACAATCACTACCATTTTCCAGTGCAGAAAAGTGAACCATCCTCGGTTAGCGGTCGCAGTATCTGACTATCGCGTGGTATTAATCTCCGACACCCACAATGAGTTCTTTTGAACAGACTTCTGGAACGAAGCCATTTCATCATTTTATTTCTTTATTTTCGTTTTTATTTTGTATTCCTTAAGATCCTGCGTGTAGGAGATATGATACTGAGTCAAGATTTGACAGAGCACTGACGAACCTAAGTGGAAACAAGGTCCCGGCCCCGGGAGTAGACAACATTCCGGTAGAGCTACTGATAGCCAGTCATGACAAAACTTTTACCTCTGGTGAGCAAGATGTATGAAACAGGCGAAATACCCTCAGACTTCAAGAAGAATATAATAACGCCAATTCCAAAGGAAGCACGTGTTAACAGGTGTGAAAATTACCGAACTATGAGTTTAATAAATCACGGTTGCAAAATACTAACGCTAATTCCTTACAAGCGCATGGAAAGACTGGTAGAAGCCGACTTCGTGGAAGATCAGTTTGGATACCGTAGAAATGTAGGAACACGCGAGGCAATACTGATCCTAAGACATATCTTAGAAGACAGGTTAAGGAAAGGCAAACCTACCATTATAGCATTTGCAGACTTAGAGAAAGCTTTTGACAGTGTTGACTGGAATACTCTCTTTCAAATTCTGAATGTGGCAGGAGTAAAATATAGGGATGAAAGGCTAGTTACAATTTGCACAGAAACCAGAAGGCAGTTATAAGAGTCGAGGGACACGAAAGGGAAGCAGTGGTTGAGATGCGAGTGAGACAGAGTAGTAGCCAATCCACGATGCTATTCAAACTGTATACTGAGCAAGCAGTAGAGGAAAGAAACGAAAAATTTGGAGTAGGATTTAAAATCCATAGTGAAGGAATAAAAACCGTGAGGTTTGCCGATGACATTGTAATTATTTCAGAGACAGCAAAGGACTTGGAAGAGCAATTGAACGGAATTGTCAGTGTCTTGAAAAGATGATATAAGATGAACATCAACAAAAGCAGAACGAGGATAATCGAATTAAATGAGGTGATGCTGAGGGAATTAGACGAGGATATGAGACACTCAAAGCAGTAGATGAGTTTTGCTCTTTGGGAAGCAAAACAACTGATGATGGTCGAAGTAGGGAGGACATAAAATGTAGACTGACGATGGTAAGGAAAGCGTTTCTGAAGAGGAGAAATTTGTTAACATTGAGTGTAGATTTAAGTGTCACGAAGTCTTTTCTGAAAGTATTTGTATGGAGTGTAGCAATGCATGGGAGTGAAACATGGACGATAAACAGTTTAGACAAGAAGAGAATAGAAGCTTTTGAAATGTGATGCTACGGAAGAATACTGAAGATTTGATTGGTAGATCACGTAGATGACGAGGTACTGAATAGAATTGGGGAGCAACTTGACTAGCGGAAGGGATCGGGGTTGGTAGGACACGTTCTGAGACATCAAGGAATCACCAATTTAGTATTGGAGGGTGAAAATCGTAGAGGTAGACCAAGAGTTGAATACACTAAGCAGATTAAGAAGGATGTAGGTCGCAGTAGTTACTCAGAGATGAAGAGGCTTAATCACAATAGAGTAGCATGGAGAGCTGCATCAAACTAGTCTTTGAGCTGAAAACCACAACAACAACAACAACATAGTACGGAATCAGGTAATTATTTCTAAACGGTTAAATATTTACTTAAATATTTGCATGCCCCGTGGCAAAAGGAAGAGTAATACCTCGGATGATGGCGCCCTGTAAGGGTGACCAATTAAGAAGACGAACGATTCGCGTCGTGGAAGAAAATGACAATCTTTGAGCCAGAGAAGACGGAAGAGTCTTTCTTCCTGACAGCAGAAGCTGCGTCGTCAGTATCATCACAATACAGAAGATACAGGCAGTCAAAATGGATTGCGAAGATATTTCCTGGCATGGCCAGGACGACTTGAATGGCAAGGAAACTACGATGTGGAGGGCAACTGGACACAACCACATCATTTCCTACTTGCAGCAACCAGGGAGAGTGCAGAGAACGGTTGCAGCCGCAAGCCACAGTTTTTCGAAGAAAAAGAACAACAACAACAAGAAGATGGTGATGAGGGTTTAGGCAGATTCTCTCACAGAAGGGATACAATACTGAAACACACTTACGTACGTTAATACAACTCTATGAAGATAAATCTACGTTACAGGTACACGAGTACTTCACATTATGTTTTAGGAATATTGAGTGGCTTAGAATGGCAGAACACAACTTTCTCTCTCTCTCTCTTTCTTTTCACTTTTTTTGTCTAACAAGAGTTCAATATCCACTAGACAAGTGGTGAAGGGACGGCAGCAATAAAGGTTTGTGAAAGGCTATTTACAATCTGTACACAAACCAGATGGCATTTATAAGAGTCGAAAGGCATGAAAGAAAAGCAGTAGTTGAGAAGGGAGTGAGACAGGATTGTTGCCTATCCCCAATATTATTCAATCTGTACTTTGAGGAAGCAGTACAGGAAATCAAAGAAAAGACTAGAGCGGGAGTTTAAGTTCAGAGGGGAGAAATAAAAACTTTAAGGTTTTGCCGATGACAGTGTAATTCTGTCAGAGGCAGCAAAAGGACTTAGTAAAGCAGCTGAACCGAATGGACAGTGTCTTGAAAGGAGACTATAAGACGAACATCAACAAAAGAAAAACAAGGTTAACTGAATGTAGTCGAATTAAATCAGGTGATGCCGAGGGAATTACATTAGGAAACCAAATTCTTAAAATAGTTGATCAGTTTTGCTACTTTGGCAACAAAATAGCTAATGATGGCCGAAGTAGAGAGGATATAATATGTAGATTTGCAATGGCAAGTAAAGTATTTCTGAAGAAGAAATGTTGTTAACATTGAATATAGATTTGTTAGGAAGTGTTTTCTGAAAGTATTTGCGTGGAGTGTAGCCATATATGAAAGTGAAATATGGACGATAACCAGTTTAGACAAGAAGACAATAAAAGATTTCGAAATGTGGTGCGACAGAAAAACGCTGAGGATTATACCCGGAAGATAACGTAACTAGGGAGGAGGTAATGAATAGAATAGGAGAGAAAAAGGAATTTATGGTACAACCTAACGATAAGAAGAAGAGATATGTTGATAGGACACGTTCCGAGATATCAAGGGATCACCAGTTTAGTACTGGATGGATGTGTAGGGGGTAAAAATCGTAGAGGGAGACCAGGAGATTCAGAAGGATGTAGGCTGAAGTAGTTATTCGGAGATGAAAAGGCTTGCACAGGATAGAGTAGAATGAGAGCTGCATGAAACGAGTCTTCCGACTGAAGGTCACAACGACAACAAGCTCAAATAGATGTCTTACGGTTGTATAGTGCCATGAGTGTTAGGTTGAAAGAGGAACTATTTATCACTACATATTATGAGTTAAAGTACGTCACGTTTTTCTGTCTGCACGTGAAGGTTAAATTCAGGAACTACTGTAGGAGTATTGATACTGTTTTCATTAATAGACAGACTGAATGACGAGGACAGTTTGTGTGTATAATTTATAAATATTTCCAGATTTCCCGAACAATGGTGAATTAAAGTCCTCCGCCGCTTATTGCTGCCTGTATGTGAAGACTAAACTACTGTAGGGATTTTGATACGGTTTTCAATAATAGGCTGAGTCACGTAGTAGATAGACTGATTCACGAGAAAGATTTTTGTATATAATTTACAAATATTTCTTGCAAATTGGCTGAACTATGACGAAGTTTGTCATGCCTCCTGAGAACTTTCTGGCGTATGCTGTGCTGCTTAAATCCTTTTAGTTATGCTAGACTTTTGGGTACGTATTCAGTTGCGTGGCGTCGTTCTCTTAATTTTTATTGTAACTATACGCAGTGACCTGTAAAATTATCACTGCAACATACAACACGTGTGGCCGTAGATGTTTAGTGCTACCAGTGCGAAGCTGGGACGGTAGAGATATATGTGAATTTTGCTGCCAAGCAGTTTAGATTTTCTAAATTACAGGAGGAACAACTGATGATTTTCCTGTACTACCAAGTATGTTTAAACATTAATAAATTTTCAAAGTAGCGCGCTTTGTTTTATAATGTCAGTTGCTGTAGTATAAGCTCCGATATGGTAAAGCCGATATAAAAAGACTAGGGGAGCAGTATGCATAAATCACAAGCCCATACGAAGTGACTTTTAGAGATATCTTTGGGTAAGGTAACACAGTCTGTGAGTAGCATCATATGGTCTGCCATACTTGATTGAGGAGCAGGCTTTTTATAACGTAAGAAAAAAAAACTAGGCTCTTACAATCTGTAAAAGCTGGTATATTAGCAAAGCAGCTGGAATTTTCTTTCGTCCTTATTTGTCACGGCTTAGTGACTTTAAGTTTACACAAATACAGATTTCATTTGCAGTAGTTGTGCGACTGAATAACGTTGTTGGCATGAGTGACTCTATACAAAGGCAGCGTATTTTTCAATTTTTTTTCCAGTGTAGAAACAACGAACATTCGACAAAGGCGCTTTAATAGGTTTAGCACAGAACTAGTTGAAGAAGCATCTACAATTCGTGTACATGGCGTAGGAGGGTTGCGCAAAGCTAAGTTCGCAGGCCTCTGTGACCGAGCGGTTCTAGGCACTTCAGTCAGGAACAGCGCTGCTGCTACGGTCGCAGGTTCGAATCCTGCCTCGGGCATGGATGTGTGTGATGTCCTTAGGTTAGTTAGGTTTAATTAGTTATAAGCCTAGGGGACTGATGACCTCAGATGTTAAGCCCCATAGTGCTTAGAGCAATTTGAATTTGAAAACTCAGTTCATGGCAATCGCACCGACATTTTAAAGTGATACTTGTAAGGTCTCCACCTTCCCCTTCTCTTCGTTTTGTCCTCGACCTCAGTGGACAAACATTTTAATTTAAACGATATATTCCAGGTCAGAAACGAACCTTGTCAGATTAGAGGGCAGGAATCAATCACAATCGGGCGTGGTTTTCACTGATAGTGATAAACCTGTTAGGTCACAAATATGTTAATTTAGTAACATGCAGTAATCCGTAAGACACACTTTCCAGATTCTAAGATTTGATAAAATAATCATTAATACTATGGCCTCTACCATTTGATACACGTAAAGAGCGTACAGGAGTGCATAGCCAACGTCTTAAAGCAAAAGCGAGGTAGCAGCCACTGCAAAGTGTGGCTTAAACAACACAAGTCGCAACCGCTACGTCAGCCTGTAACAGACCTTCCATACGCCTATGAGAAGGCTTTCATGCTTGATATTAGGATTGCTGCGTTTAAAACACTGTTTGTACTCACTTTTGAAGTACTTTTTGCCAGACTGTTTTTCTCCACGAGAAATGTTCTCAAAAATTACTGTTTCGCAAGACCAGTTTTCGGAAAAAAATGCCGTGTTTGGCTGAATTGGCCATTTAAAGCTATAGCGACTGGTGTCCGAATTTCCTCAACTTTCTCCCCCCTCCCCCCCCCTCCCTTTAGATCAACTTGGTAGGAACTCGAAATAGTCTGATACTCAAAAGCAGGCCACTTGAACGTGTGTTATCAGTATATGCCATAATTATACAGACATCTTCAAAAAAAGTAAAAGGAATAAACCGAAGTGTACAGGTCCACTGAATATACAGTCGACTAATGTGTATTTCTCTTATTACTTATTCGTGTCAAATGGTTCAAATGGCTCTGAGCACTATTGGACTTAACTTCTGAGGTCACCAGTCCCCTAGAACTTAGAACTACTTAAACCTAACTAACCTAAGGACGTCACACATATCCATGCCCGAGGCAGGATTCGAACCTGCGACAGTAGCGGTCGCGTGGTTCCAGACGGTAGCGCCTACAACCGCTCGGCCACTATTCGTGTCACTTCGCAACGCTATCTCCAGGTATTTAATGAGGGTGATTCAAGCGAGTAATGCTGTTGTTGTTGTGGTCTTCACTCCTGAGACTGGTTTGATGCAGCTCTCCATGCTACCCTATCCTGTGCAAGCTTCTTCATCTCCCAGTACCTACTGCAACCTACATCCTTCTGAATCTGCTTAGTATATTCATCTCTTGGTCTCCCTCTACGGTTTTTACCCTCCACATTGCCCTCCAATACTAAATTGGTGATCCCTTGATGCCTCAGAACATGTCCTACCAACCGATCCCTTCTTCTAGTCAAGTTGTGCCACAAACTCCTCTTCTCCCCAATTCTGTTCAATAGCTCCTCATTAGTTATGTGATCTACCCATCTAATCTTCAGCATTCTTCTGTAGCACCAAATTTTGAAAGCTTCTATTCTCTTCTTGTCCAAATTATTTATCGTCCACGTTTCACTTCCATTCATGGCTCGACGCTCCGATCCGTAGAACGCCAGTTTTTATCCAACACAAATACTCATTTCTAGAGTGTTATTATTTCTACTTACGCGAGCTGTTTTGCATAATAATCCCTTAAAAACTTTCTATCACAAAGAGTGCCAGCCTAAAAAGAATTTTCATTGCGTCCTGGTTTCTGGTATTCGCAACACGTTAAACCTCAAAAATTTACTCTCTTCGCTCGTAACGTGCAAGTTCATACTGTTGACTCTCTCTTATCTGACGAGACGGGCAGAAGCCTCCGCGGCCCACACGAGTGTGCGTATCCCATGTCCGGAGCGCGGCTAGTAGCTCCGTCCCGGCCGGCTGGAGTTATCATTACCGAAGCCGCGTTCTCGTTTTTCCGCTCTCCCGCGAACTGCAATTACGGACAGTTCTCTAAACGTGCGCCATGCCTCTGCCCTACGCCACGTCACGTCCGCAGTACAGAGAGAGAGAGAGAGAGAGAGAGAAGCGGGGAGTGGCCGGTGGGGGGAGGGGGAAGAGAGAAAATTTTCCTATGTGTTTCAGCAGGAACCTCAATGATGCATTTCGCTTTTTCGTATTAGGTCCATAAAATCGCTCAATAGGAAACACATACACGTCTGTAGCTTTATTTCCAGACAGCAGGGATATGTAGTTTGATATGTGACAATCCTGATTCTTTGAGGCTAAATCAATGAGTAATATTTCTTGTTGTTGTATCAAAGGTGAGGCGCTTATCTTGTACAGTAAAATATTCAAAGTCAAGAGAACGACGTGGTGAGCTTAAGTGACACAATCTTCCAATGTTCTGAAGTGGTGACTGTGTCGCTGAATGCTAGATGTCACAGAACTCCAAACTGTCTTACTGAAGCAAGGTGAAAGAGCACTTAACTGAATAGTCATGAATGGCCACTCCTTTATTTTACTGCAGTCCGCCAATAAACGTTCCCCATGAAGTCCGCAAGGGCTGTGATTCGCGTAATATGTCTCGCTCGCCACTCACCGCCGCGAGTGTGATTTTTCACCACGCCACGAAAACTTCGAAGCACGGACGAAAGGAGAGTTTCAACCAACACGCAGCCAAAGCGCTTCAAATCATCTGGGAAGCAATTGCCATTGAACAGTGTCCGACTCCGAAAGACCTAAGAGTGGATCTGGACCATACGGGTGACTACGGGGAGTTCAAAAAGTCTCTCCGCACTGCCGTATGATAGTTAGCCGCTCGTGCCGTATGCCGCTGTGAATATACTGAAATGAAACTCAGTGAAATACATGTTATTAATTTATTGAATATTCATTTTTACTGAGATAAACGAAACAGTGGAATGTTGGGAGAGTCCACTTGAAGGGTAGTAACCCAAGCAGACAAACAGTCATACGACACGGACGGCTAACAATCTTACGGTACTGCGGAGAGACTTTTTGACACCCTGTATAAGAAACACTGCTTAAACACGAAACAGAAAGTGTCCGCTATAAACAACGTAATTCGGAAACTGACAGGCACCACATGTGGAGCTCACACATGGCACCGTTAGAACTAGCGATGTGTTACTCCAGTGCTGAATATGCATGTGCGCCATGGTACAAGTCCACCCATGTCAGAAGTATAGATGTGTCGCTTAACGAGACTTATTATCGCGGGTTGTTTGAGACCTATACCTGTCAAAAACTTGCTAAAGCCAAGATGACATAATATTTATTTATTTAAGACAATCAGTTTCGACAAACATTGCTGTCATCTTCAGGTGTTAAAAATCATTTTATTATTTTATTATGAAATGTGTACATTTTAAGTTAGACCTCACGTTTCATAACAAAAAGATTTCTTTAAGACCTGAAGACGACATCAAAGTTTGTCGAAAGTGGTTTTAAATAAAGAAATATCTATGCGATCTTGACTTTAGAAAGTTTTTAGCCTGTAAACCAGATGGCTCCCTCTGTCTTGTCAAGATAAGAAAATTCAGCCTACAACTTTAGATAAATGTCTTGGTGGCACAGCCATTCCCGGAATTAGACGCGAGACAGCTGCTACATGTGAAGAAAGCAAGGCTGTGATTACGGAAGTCAACCTGCAAGGCGTCAGGCAAATCCAACACCTTCCATGAAAACCCTGACATGATAAGCAAATCCAGTAGTATGTCACATAGCTCCGAATAAATCGTGACATTAAATTAACCAAAGTAACAGGAGTAACGAGTGAGCAAATGGAATACCACAGACTAACACAAGAATGCCTAAATGCATGTCATACCTTCCCACCGTGATACAGACGCAGCTCCGAGGGGAGAAACGAGAACAGAAGCCGAGAGCAGAACCGTGTTAAGCTGGAAGGCCCTACGATAAGGGACGGACGGACACCCACGTCGCCAGCTAACTGCTAGGACCACACAACCCGCAAGTTTTAGCGTGAGACTTTTTCGCGTCTCTGTTACGTTGCAAACTTTAAAAACATTGCCCCACCACGAAAAGTATAACGTTTCTCATTGGATAGACAGAATTTTTGTAGGCGGAGCTTAAGGTTAACATTGAGACCCTGATTGGTCAGATGAAAACACAGTCAGATAGTTTTTTTTTTAAACCAACTTCGGTAAATTGTAGTAAGGAGAAGTTAGGAGAGAGTTGCTTGAGAGTTGCTTCCGAGAGGGCGAGCTGGACGGAGCTGCGCCGGCCGCCGCCCCCTGACGAACACCGACAAGGCAATGAACTCACGCGATGCCGCATTTTTGAGCGCATAAGGCTTCACTCAGAACTGCAGAAGTCTCATCTGTTACATCCCCTCTTTGCGTAATACTAGTGTCGATCGTCAATTAAAGCTCATGGTGTTCACATTTGCCACTTGAAGTAAAAATCTGAAACTCGATGATTTTTCTGTTATATAGTTATTGAGAAGCCACATCAGCCACTGTAATTTACGACAAGTTAGATAAGTAATTAAAGATAATTGAGGGTCACTGTAGACCATTTTGATAGTTTTCTCTTTTGTGAAACTTAATTTAAACCTAGATTATAGATGTGATATGGCATAGGTCATCCTTCGATCCATTGTAGAACTTGGAAACCCATTCAGGGAATATTCGTTCACATTTTTGTTGAACGCAGTTGGTTTTTACCATCCTGTATTAAAACATTTCCTTTTATCAATAGTGCAATTTATAAACGATGTTTTGTGAGTAGAATAAAATTTGCAATGGTAACTTAACTGCTTTTTTCGACGTTATTTTACCAGCTAACTAAAAATAGGAAAGCCTTGAACTCCTTCCACTAAATTTAGTTAGTATTAAGATTCTTTTACAGGGAGTGCAGTGGAGCTGACGCTGAAATCATTAAGTATTTGGTTATATCATCGCTAGTCTCACAGAACTCTTCTGAATTCTACATGTCATGTGTGGTCTGGCGTCTCCTTACCAGCAACAGGTCCCAGGTTCAAACTAGTCAATTCCCTAAAAAACACGCTCAGAGCGTCGTTGCGCGGAAGTGGTAGGGAGACACGATATAGAACAAACAGACAACACGCAGAGTGTTTAGAAACCCTTTATATGACCGTCAGTCAGCACACCCTCCGCTGAAATCAAGAAAGAGCTTCTTGGCAACTAGTGAAGCTCACACAGAAACACCACAGCAAGCAAGGATCTCAAAGTGGTCGAGAGGAAATGTCAACATTTGGAGAAATGGATGGTTCCGAAGGAGGAGCTCCCTCATGATGATTCAGAGAAGTGGACAACATTGCAGGCTCTCACCAGACTACGCTCAAGTATGGCTAGATGCAAGACCAGCTTGCAGAAGTGGGACTTCCTGTGGAGTCAGTTTTTAGCAAGTGTGATGCTGTGCAAACTGACAGCCATGTACTACAGAGTTTTCCATCTCCAGGCACATGGAACGTGAGAAACCCGATGAGGGCGACACCTAATGCACTCGACGTGGCCATTTTCTGGTCAACCAATGTATAAACTGATGTCAACTATCGATTATCTTTTCTTGATTACACTTTCCTGGTACGATAATAAATAAATAATTATGTGATAGTTACACACTGGTAATATTGGTCGTTATGTCTTTTTACCACTGCAGACCTTTGTGCAACAAGTGTTGACTTCTTAACTTCGCTGAGAAGTCTAATTAGTCTGACAGACTTTGCATGAACACACTAAACTCGAACTATGGAATGATCCTTACTAATCTCTTTCTTGTCATATTCCTCCTACGGGAAAGGGAGGATGGGGTAGGGAAACGGGAAGGAAAAGGGGGAGAGGGGATAGGAGACGAAGGGAGCAATGATGGAGAAAGGGAGGTTAAAGGAAAACTGAAAGAGTGAGACCTACCTAGGAATGGGACAGACGACGGTGGGAAGGAAATACTGGTAATGGGAAAGAAGATAGGTGACATCTCGTGGAAATCGGGTTTCCTGATGAAGACGTCAAGTAATGACGTCGAAATATCGTGTTTGGAAGACGCTGATATCCGGCAGAAAACCCGATTTCCACGAGATGTCATCAAATCGCCGGGAAAGTCTAAGAAATTACAGGAAGAAAGGTGTAGCAAAGAAAAGAGTGGGGTGAAAGGGAACAGGAAACAAACGAATGGAAGAAAAGGAAATGGAAAGCTAAGGAATGGGGTGTAAAGGAACAGGAAGGAATGGGAGGGTGAGGAGGCGCTCGATTTGACTCGTTCAATTTGCCGAGTGCACATCAGCTCAAATACAACCGTAAAATAGCTTCCTACATTTGTTTTGGCATGCTAGTTTCTCCACAGTTTTATACTCTATTTCATATTCGCTTATACGGTGTTATGATGTGGCCTTTGTAAACATGAGCATCTTTGTTAGCGCACAGTTCGTGGAACTACACGTACAGATTCCTGAAACGCGTATCTTTAATAAAATATCAAGCTATACGAAACTTTAAGCAGCAAGACAAGTCCATCGCTTTCTAGCAGACCGGCAAGAATATTTCCACAAACATACCGCGTATTTTAAGTTTTAAGAGAACAGGAAAAACGGCTTCTGTGTTTCTTATTTGCTTTTTGTGTGTGCTAACAACTTTCTTCCGCCGACCAATTTGCAGACGAGGTATCGATGTTTGGTCCGGAAACGCAGTCTCAAAGGGCCAATCATTACCCGTACGCTCTCGGTAACGGGTAGTAAAAAATCTATCGGCGGAATCCGCTGTGAGCCACATCTGCATATGACTCCCGCAAATCACCGTTTTTAGTAATGGATCCGGATTTCCTGTGTCGATAGCAAACGTCTTATTATCTCGCTACGCCTGGATAGCGGCCAAAGCACTATATATATGCTTCCGTAGGCACAGCCAATTTGTAGGAACATCCCACACTACATCTTCTACATACTAAACTTGGTTCTTCGGCAGAAATATTTCCTCGCTATCGATACCTTGGCAGTTTCTGTAGCGACAGTTCATAAAACGGTGGGTTGAATGTGTCAGTATCAGAGTTCTCTCAATTTCCTTTACCTACAGACAGGATACTGTTTCACAGACTTTCAAAGACTTCTTCCTCGGTGGCGTGAGTGGGAAGATGTCCAGCGACCATTCTCATCATAACTGAGGAGTCACTTGAAAGGTTAGGACTTTCTATTACATAGTCGTCCTGCAGAGCGAACCCTTAATTATTGTTGCCTATTGGCCGCTTTAGACAGAGGATAAAGCAGTGGTTAGCGCATTACAGATTATAAAAGAAATTTTTTACGTTATGAATTGCAGTAGGACAGGTTTCAGAGACCTGTAAAGGAATTTAAGATTTTGTTCAGCCTTCGGTCTGGCATAGGATGGAGTCACGAAAAGTGTGCAATACTTCGTCAGTACAGTTCTAAATCTACATCTACATTTATACTCCGAAAGCCACCCAACGGTATGTGGCGGAGGGCACTTTACGTGCCACTGTCATTACCTCCCTTTCCTGTTCCAGTCGCGTATGGGTCGCGGGAAGAACAACTGCCGGAAAACCTCCGTGCGCGCTCGAATCTCTCTAATTTTACATTCGTGATCTCCTCGGGAGGTATAAGTAGGGGGAAGCAATATATTCGATACTTCATCCAGAAACGTACCCTCTCGAAACCTGGACAGCAAGCTACATCGCGATGCAGAGCGCCTCTCTTGCAGAATCTGCCACTTGAGTTTGCTAAACATCTCCGTAATGCTATCACGCTTATCAAATACCCCTGCGACGAAACGCGCCGCTCTTCTTTGGATCTTCTCCATACTCCTCTGTCAACCCGACCTGGTACGGATCCCACACTGATGAGCAATACTCAAGTATAGGTCGAACGAGTGTTTTGTAAGACACCTCCTTTGCTGATGGACTACATTTTCTAAGGACTCTTCCAATGAATCGCAACCTGGCACCCGCCTTACCAACAATTAATTTCATATTATCATTCCACTTTAAATCGTTCCGTACGCATACTCCGAGATATTTTACAGAAGTAACTGCTACCAGTGTTTGTTCCGCTATCATACAAACATACAATAAAGAATCCTTCTTTCTATATATTCGCAATACATTACATCTGTCTATGTTAAGGGTCAGTTGCCACTCCCTGCACCAAGTGTCTATCCGCTGCAGATCTTCCTGCATTTCGCTGCAGTTTTCTAATGCTGCAACTTCTCTGTATACTACAGAATCATCCGCGAAAAGCTGCATGGAACTTCCGACACTATCTACTAGGTCTTTTGTATATATTGTGAAAAGCAATGGTCCCATAACACTCCCCTGTGGCACGCCAGAGGTTACTTTAACATCTGTAGACGTCTCTCCATTGAGAACAACATGCTGTGTTCTGTTTGCTAAAAGCTCTTCAATCCAGCCACACAGCTGGTCTGATATTCCGTAGGATCTTACTTTGTTTATCAGGCGACAGTGCGGAATTGTATCGAACGCCTTCCGGATGTCAAGGAAAATGGCATCTACCTGGGAGCCTGTATCTAATATTTTCTGGGTCTCATGAACAAATAAAGCGGGTTGGGTTTCACACGATCGCTGTTTCCGGAATCCATGTTGATTCCTACAGAGTAGATTCCGGGTTTCCAGAAATGACATGAAACGCGAGCAAAAAACATGTTCTAAAATTCTACAACCGATCGATGTCAGAGATATCTGCTCGACGACCCTTCTTGAAAACTGGCACTAGTTGCGCTCTTTTCCAATCATTTGGAACCTTCCGATCCTCTAGAGACTTGCTGTACACGGATGTTAGAAGGAGGGCAAGTTATTTCGCATACTCTGTGTATCATCGAATTGGTATCCTGTCAGGTCCAGTGTACTTTCCTCTGTTGAGTGATTTCAGTTGCTTTTCTATTCCTTGGACATTTATTTCGATGTTAGCCATTTTTCCGTTCGTGCGAGGATTTAGAGAAGGAACAGCAGTGCGGTCTTCCTCTGTGAAACAGCTTTGGAAAAAGGTGTTTAGTATTTCAACTTAACGCGTGTCATCCTCTGTTTCAGTTGATTGTCACGATCAAAATATGTTCTCCCCTGTGTGTGGGGGACGCTAGCAGGGCGAACCAAGAAGATTCTTTTATCTCCTTACAAAAGAGTCCACTTTTACCAGAGTGCTACGACCAAAGATTGATAACTGACTGATGTGCATCCGTGTCTTGCTGCCCTGCTGGGGTCTACCACCAGCCGCAGACGTTGGCTCCAAATAACGAACATGTGCTCTGTCGAAATGCCAGCGGCCTTGCTGCAGTGATAATACCGGTTCCCGTCAGATCACCGAAGTTAAGCGCTGTCTGGCTTGGCTAGCACCTGGATGGGTCACCATCCAGTTCTGTCGAGTGCTGTTGGCAAGCTGGGTGTCCTCAGCCCTTGTGAGGCCATTTGAGGAACTACTTGACTCAGAAGTAGCGGCACTGGTCACGAAAACTGACAACGGTCGGGAGAGCGGTGTGCTGACAACATGCTGGTCTGCATCCGCATCCGGTGACGTCTAAGGTCTGAGGATGACACGGTGGCCGGTCGGTACCATTGGGCATTCATGACCTATTCGGACGGTGCCTGCTTTTTTTCTGTTTGTTCTGCTCCCTCGAAATATTACAGTGTTTTATTGATCCAACGCACGCGATTTCCGTTAACATTTATTGCGTCGGTAAATCCTTAATAGCATAAATTTAAGCTGTTTATGATCAGGAGGTTACAGACAAATGCCAACGACATGTGACGCTACAAAAGTTTTATCGGATGAGATAGTAGATGATATGGGAGATCTGCACCATCTGAACCAAAGTATGCAAATGTAATGCAGAGGTGAACTCGGCAGTATGAAAGGTGGCGGGGAGTGTTGCGTTGTCAGCAGAGATTCAGCAACAGCAGAATGGATCGGTCAGAATGGGTCAGTCACTTAGAACGTAGACTAGTTATAAGATGCCACCTGAGTAACAAATCCAGCAGGGACGTTTCAGTCCTTCTAGAGCTGCCCAAGTCCAATGGGAGGCGTCACTCATGAGTTTCAAAGTGCTACCGCAGTCGGCCTAGCACGATGACTTTGCGTATGGCTTCGTAATGGAAACAATGATCGAGCAGCTCCACATAAGCCACACATCGCTGAAGTAAATGCTAAGGTCGCTTGAGATGGTATAATAGGTGACGCCGCTGGACAGTGGACGACTGGGAACAAATGATTTGATGAATCGCGTTGTACCAGCATCTTCAACTGTTGTAGTCCTGTCCTCCTCAGTTGCGTGTAATATTACGGTACACCGATAATTTTTACTTTTTGGACCGTCTGACGACAACTGAATGAAACACACTTTTCGTGCCATACGCGTATCGCCTTTGTTCTCCGTAAGGCATCTTCAGTAGCCTGGAATATGTACATATTTTTACTATTTAGCTTTCATTTTGGGTCAATGTATCTAATGGTTATAAACAGTTCTGGTGGTTAGCTTTCTTGCACGTTGTACCATGTTGCAATCCTATAGAAGGGCTTGGGTTACTTTCCATCACGTGTAGTGCCAACCCTGAAGTAGTGTTAGGGTATGTGGTGTTTTCCTAATTAGGATGTGGTCCCGTTATTGCGCTTACGAAAACATTAGGACTGGAGGGATATGAGCACTTGGCTTTACTAAGGATAAAGGCACCGGAGAGGCAGTTCTACTTGGTAACTGAAAATGGAAGCAAGACTGAAGAAACATCAAGACATGCTCGTAGCATTTGTCGACTTAGAAAAAGCCTTCGACGATCTAAAGAGGTACAAGACGTAGGGAATTCTGAGAGACTTAGAAGTAACCTGCAGCGAGAGAAGACTGATATCAGTGTGTATAAGAACCATGGGGGAACAATAGGACTGGGAGACCAAGGAGATTAAAAAGGGTGTAAGACAGGGATCTAATCTTTCGCCCCTACTTTTAAATCTGTACATCGAAGAAGCAATTATGGAAACAAAAGAAAGTTTCAGGGTGGAATTAAAATTCAAGGTGAAAGGATATTAATGATACGATTCGCTGATGACATTGCTATCCCGTGTGAAAGTGAAGAAGAATTAAATGATCTGCTGAACGGAATGAACAGTTTAATGAGTACAGAATATGGACTAGGAGTAAATCGAGGAATGACGAAGGTAACGAGAAGTAGCAGAAATAAGAACAGCGATAAATTTAATATCAGGATTGATGGTCACGAAGTAGATGAACTTAGGTAATTCTGCTACCTATTCAGCAAAATAACCAATGGCGGACGGTGCGAGAAGGACATCAAAAGCAGACTAGCACTGGAAAAAAGGGCATTTCTAGCCAAGAGACATCTACTAGTATCAAACATAGGCCTTAATTTGAGGAAGAAATTTCTGAGAAAGTCCGTTTCGAGCACAGGATTGCATGATAGTGAAACACGGACTATGGGAAAACCGGAACAGAAGAGAATCCAAGCATTTGAAATGTGGTGCCTCAGACGAATGTAGAAAATTAGATAATGTAAGGAATGAGGAGTTTATGCGCAGAATCGGAAAGGAAACGAAACGAATGTATGGAAAACACTGACAAGGAGAAGGGACAGGGTGATAGGAAACCTGTTAAGACATCAGGGAATGACATCCATGGCACTTCAGGGAGTTGTATACAGCAAAATCTGTAGAGGAAGACCATACATTCAGCAAATAATTAAGGGCGTAGGCTGCAAGTGCTGATCTTAAATGAAGAGGTTGGCCCTGTAGAGGAATTCGTGGTGGACCGCATCTGATTAGTCAAAATAGAGGATCAATTCGGAGTCGATGATGGTTCATGCCAGCGTCGCAATGCGCCCTATCACAAACAGTTATCTTTGAGGATATGGTTTGTGGATTAAGCATCTTTGAGTTAATGGTTTGTGGGGTATAATATTCCTGAAATGGAGTGGCCAACCGAGGGTCCTGATCTGAAGCCAGTGGAAGACCTCTGGGATGTGTTAGAAGCGTAGCTCGAGACACCAGCGACCATCACTTCCTCCGCTGGTCTGGGCTCTTGAGGATTCCTCGTCTGCCACTCATCCACAGAGATTGACAACTCATAGATAGTACCACCAGCACATTTCCAGCCATCATTAAGGCGAAGGGTAGAAACCCCATACTAATGTCCACTAATTGATGTCAGGATGGATTTGATCGGATAATGTATTTTATGTTTGTTACTGTTGTCAGTGATTTTTCAACAACAGCGTAATCGAACAGTAATGCTTCTCTTTGGCTATTTGCTCTCAGTATTTATCCACCGTAGGTATTCCTGAATTTCGTTACAATATCATGCCGTTGTTACAGTATCACGCCGTTGTTGCTGTATACAGCAGCATCGTCTGCAAAAAGTCTCATGGAGCTTCAGACTTAATCCACTATATCCTTACGGAATATAAACAGGGTGACCCGCTTAAACGTTTCAGCGTAAATATACAGGGAGTATCAATAGATATTGAAAAACAACTTTCGCGTTTATGAATGTAAGGCAGGGGCTCATGAAAGTCAATACCATCAGACATTCTAAAATGTAAGCAAATATTATTTTCTACTCAACCTTATTTTTTTAATGGATACCTCGTAATGTTTTTAACGCAATCAATAGCAAGAAAAATCATGAAAAGAATAGCATAGGTTGCACCGCAGTACGCAATTACATCCCGAGGAATTGTAAAGCAAAGTTGACTCTTGAAATAAACGAAACACGCCGCTATTGCGCGTCCCGAGATACAGGCGTGAACCGCATATTGCTCGAAATTGCGGTATTGCGGTGTAACCGGCGTACGTAATACTTACTTTCACTGTTATCACGAGATTAGAAAGTAGTAATAGGGTTTCCTGTCACAAACATTGTTACTCTCTTGCGCTTGTTATTTATCTACGTTCAAACTACGGAACAATACCGGTCAGTGTGCTGAACCAACTATTCCTAAATCGATGGACACAACGGGGCATTACTGTTCACAGATATCCTGCGTGGTCGCCGGACCTCATTCCCATGAACTTTTTTGTCTCGGGATATGTGAAAAACGTGGCGTATAAGAAGTTTGAAACAACAATGGACAACGTGAGAACCCGTGTTACCGCTGCATGTGCCACAGCAACACCAGAAACACTGACAGCAGCGAGTCGATCAGTGTTGTAGAGTGCACAGCCGTGCTGCCATGTAAATGGCGACCTCTTCGCACATACATTGTAGCGTTTCTGCTGCGAGAAATGTGACTGCATACCAGCGTACTTTTTGAGTGTTTCTGAGGAGATGTATGTTTGTTTGTAGGTGCTACTGTGAACTGTGTAATTATTTCACCATGTGCAAGTTCAGTTGTAATGTAATCATCAAAAATGTTCGGTGACGTGTCCTGTAACTATCATGCACCATTATGTAATTGATGTACAACTACGTACAATTAGCATTTAGCCCCCTGTTGTTGGTCAGCTTTTAATTATGTTTATCCTGGCAAGTGATACTCGGTACTCCGTTGGCGTTATGTCCTGTCTAGTACTGTAGTCAAGATCAACAAAGCACTAACGAGTAAACCCTTTCCTTATTTTTCATTCCATGTGTCTGGACATTTGAATTGTTTCCAGTAAATAGCAATAAGTACAGCGTATATCACATCATAGTACATCAATTACATCGCGATTACGAGCAACGTGGGATTCACGCTTGCACCTCGGGATGTGCAATAGCAGCGCGTTTCTTTTATATCAAGCGTCAACGTTTCTTTGCGATTTCTCGGGAGGTAACTGATGTATTGCGGTCCGACCAATGCCATTTTTTTGTGATTTGTCACGTTATTGATTGCATAAAAAATAATACGGGGCATCCACTAAAAAAATTAAGTTCGTGTTGAAAATAATATTTTCTTGCTTTTTAGAATGAGCCCCTGCCTTCCATTTATACACGTGAAAGTCGATTTTCAGTATCTATTGTTATTCCAGAGACATCTGCGCTGGAACGTTTAAGTGGACCACCCTGTGTGTATTGTAAACAGTAACGGACCTATAAAAATAATTTGCGGTAATCACGAATTTACCTTCGCATCTGTCGATAACTATATGGAAATGCAATCCGAAAATAAAGGAAGTAGGTTACAGTACACTTGTTCGGCCACTGCTTGAAAATTGCTCACCAATGTGGGATCCGTACCAGATAGCGTTGATAGAAGAGACAGAGAAGAGACAACGGAGAGCAGCGCGCTTCGTTACAGGATCATTTAGTAATCGCGAAATCCTTACGGAGATGGTAGACAAACTCCAGTGGAAGACTCTGCAGGAGAGACTCTCAGTATCTCGGTACGGGCTTTTGTTGAAGACTCGAGTACATACCTTCACCGAGGAGGCAAGCAGTGTGTTGCTCCCTCCTACGTATATCTCGCGAAGAGACCATGATGATAAAATCAGAGAGATTAGAGCCCACACAGAGGCATACCGACAATCTTTCTTTCCACGAACAATACGAGACTAGAATAGAAGTACACTCTGCCACACACCGTCAGGTGGCTTGCGGAGTATGGATGTAGATGTAGATGTAGAACTATACATGACGGTAACGAATTTAGTTCTATCCCCTAGAAAGCCCTGAATCCAGAAGTTTTTCTCTTTCCACTAATTTCGACCCCATAAGATAGTGTTGTTTCTGAGCAGTCCATTCTACTATAACTGTCAATGAAACTCTGTTGTTAAGTCGATAAGACTTTGTAATATTTCGACGGAGCATCTGTTCGGTACGAGATCCTCTGTTGGTGGGACACCGCTACGAAATACGACTTTCTTCTCAAATACTTACTGAATGTGAGACACGTCGTGCATAAGATATATTGCAATTGTACTGAAACCGAAACTTCAACGAACATGTACACTACTTGCCATTAAAATTGCTACACCAAGAAGAAATGCAGATGATAAGCGGGTATTCATTGGACAAATATATTATACTACAACTGACATGTGATTACATTTTCACGCAATTTGGGTGCATAGATCCTGAGAAATCAGTACCAAGAACAACCACCTTTGACAGTAATAACGGCCTAGATACGCCTGGGCATTGAGTCAAACAGAGCTTGGATGGCGTGTACTGGTACAGCTGCCCATGCAGCTTCAACACGATAGCACCGTTCATCAAGAGTAGTGACTGGCGTATTGTCACGAGCCAGTTGCTCGGCCACCATTGACCAGACGTTTTCAATTGGTGAGAGATCTGGAGAATGTGCTGGCCAGGACAGCAGTCGAACATTTTCTGTATCCAGAACTGACCGTACAGGACCTGCAACATGCGGTCGTGCATTATCCTGCTGAAATGTAGGGGTTCGCAAGGATCGAATGAAGGGTAGATGGCTCAAATGGCTCTGAGCACTATGGGAGTCAACTGCTCAGGTCATTAGTCCCCTAGAACTTAGAACTAGTTAAACCTAATTAACCTAAGGACAGCACAAACATCCATGCCCGAGGCAGGATTCGAACCTGCAGCGGTCTTGCGGTTCCAGACTGCAGCGCCTTTAACCGCACGGCCACTTCGGCCGGCTGAAGGGTAGAGCCACGGGTCGTAACACATCTGAAATGTAACGAGCACTATTCAAAGTGACGTCAATGCGAACAAGAGGTCATCGAGACGTGTAACCAGTGGCACCCCATACCATCACGCCAGGTGATACGCCAGTATGGCGATGACGAATACACGCTTCCAATGTGCGTTCACCACGATGTCGCCGAACAAAGATGCGATCATCATCATGATGCTGTAAACAGAACCTGGATTCATCCGAAAAAATGACGTTTTGCCAGGTTCGTCGTTGAGTACACCATCGCAGGCGCTGCTGTCTGTGATGCAGCGTCAGGGGTAACCGCAGACATGGTCTCCGAGCTGATAGTCCATACTGCTGCAAACGTTGTCGAACTGTTCGTGCAGGTGGTTGTTGTCTTGCAAACGTCCCCATCTGTTGACTCAGGGATCGAGACGTGGCTGCATGATCCGTTACAACCATGCGGATAACATGCCTGTCATCTCGACTGCTAGTGATACGAGGCCGCTGGGATCCAGCAGGGCGTTCCATATCGCCCTCCTGAACCCACCGATTCCATATTCTGATAACAGTCATTGGATCTCGACCAACGCGAACAGCAATGTCGTGATATGATAAACCGCAATCGCGATAGGCTGCAATCCGACCTTTATCAAAGTCGGAAACGTGATGGTACGCATTTCTCCTCCTTACACGAGGCATCACAACAACGTTTCACCAGGCAACGTCGGTAAACTGGTGTTTGTGTATGAGAAATCGGTTGGAAACTTTCCTAATGTCAGCACGTTGTAGGTGTCGCCACCGGCGCCAACCTTGTGTGAATGCCCTGAAAAGGTAATCATTTGCATATCACAGCATCTTCTTCCTGTCGGTTAAATTTCGCCTATATAGCACGTCATCTTCGTGGTGTAGCAATTTTAATGGCCAGTAGTGTATCATATGTATGGCTTAAAACTAAAACGATAGCTGATAGAACGGTCGCTGGCCAGCCTTCAGTTTGAAAGCCACAAAACGTGCCTTTCGTCCATCTCTGTAACATTGTATCTTCCTTTGAACTCTTAAGTCACGTGGAGGAATTGAATACAGAGATAATATTTAGAAAAGAGTTGTTGCGGTATTTACCACGAGACTGTTAAGTTAGAGAGAGAGAGAGAGAGAGAGAGAGAGAGAGAGAGAGAGAGAATGGCTAAAACTTTGTCCAGGAAAAATCTATACAATTCTTAATGTGAGTCTGAATGAATGGAGAGAACAGTGAAATCCAGAGAAAGGATGTGATACATTAGCCGTAATTACTTGAAGAATCTGATAATTAACTAAGCTAAACAAGAAGAAAAAGAAACAACTAATCTGGGAGAATACAGATTTTGAACCTGAAGCAGAGCGAGCCTGGCAGGAACTTAGACCTACAAATAAAAGCCGACGTCATACTGTAGCGGCGCGGCTTCGTTCAGTGCGCTCGGGAGGCGTAGACACATTCAGAGTGGAGATGCAATTAGCCTCTGAGCATCAATCAAGGGAGGGAGATAAAAAATCAACACGTCGGAATTACAGAATGGGGGACGCGACGTCCGGTGCGCGCGCGCGGACGGCCCGATGTTCGCGAAACTGACCGTAGAGCAGGGCCCGCCCCCGGCCGGCGCGGCCGTTATTACGGGAGCACACTGGCGCCGCGGCGCGCAATTACCATGGTAACAGAGAGGGAGGAGGGGGGGGGGGGAGGTATCACCGTATCACACAGCCCGCAGCGCGCGCGACAGGTCGCTTTTTTCTTGGCGTCGTCTTCTGTCTTCTTCGCTGACCGCGGCTTTCCGTCGCACCTGCTCGCCCGCTGTCCAATACATGCACCGCAGTGGGGTGTGGACTGACGGGGACTACGCAACACGTCCTTCTCGACGCCAAGCCACCCGCGGGTGACTTTGGAGGTGCCTTTACAGCCTTTGTTAACTAGGTCGTTCTAAATGCATACTGACCATATTAGATGCCAAGGGAAGAATTCATCGTTCAGAGAAGATGGAATCAGCAGAATACCAATAAACCCCTTTGTAACCTTCCCACAGAAAAAATAATATAAATAATATTCACATTTAGCGTAACTACCCAACAGTGAAAATATGTATAGCATTGACATTTAGTCTGATCTAGCAACAGTTTATTATTCCGTAACCTACCAATAATAACGTGACTAATTTCTCAATAAAATTGTGGCTCCCTTATAACCTTTCAATAATTGACTGTGAATTTAAACTGGTAAATTTTGGACGTCAGCAGTGCTGCGTCATGGCCCTGAAAGATCATTAAAAATAAATAGAAAATTCTTACCTCAATAAGGTCGCCGGATAACGCGTATATATCTGCTCCTATAAGAAATTTTTCTGGCACAGCTCAGTGCAATGCTGGCCGATAGATTTGTCATGTATAAAAAGAAACAACTGAATTTTCTTTACAATAATCAGGATGACCATGGATTCGAGAAATTAGTAAATTCTTTAAATTGAGATGAATAATTGTCAAAAGTTATTTTTTTATGAGAAAGATTATTATTAAGAGATTTTTTTAAAACATTTTACATGGGACCTGATATAACAACAGTACATTTGCGCGAGGCTGCTTTTACCTTATATTACAATGCTCAGGCTCCGCCATCGCTCCCCACGACCGGCCCAGCCAACTGGACACACACGACTCCTAGCAACTACTTACTCACAACACTGTTCTCTGGTCTGAGATTCTCTTATAGCTTACATATCGCAGGCAGCGCGTGAGCAATCCATCGAAATTACATCTGCTCGAGTGCGCTAGCAACAAATTCCTTAGTCATGGACCTCTTACACCGTTTCATTTTGAAGAAACGAACTAGCATGTCTGAAACAGCTTCAGACATCTGACTCCTCTACAAATCAGTTAATGTGTTAAACATATTGCAGAGCGAAAGAAATTGGCATAGACATGCATATTTAAATACAGAGATATGTAAACAGGCTGAATACGCCGCTGCGTTCGGCAACGCCTGTATAAGAAATCATGTATGTGGCGCAGTAGTTAGATCTGTTATTGCTGCTACAATGGAAGATTATCACGATTTAAGTGAGTTTGAGCTTGGCGTTATAGACGGCGCACGAGCGATGGGACACAGCATCTCCGAGGCAGCGATGAAGTGCAGATTTTACCGTATTACTATTTCACCAGCGTACCGTGAGTAGCAGGAATCAGGTAAAAATGGTTCAAATGGCTCTGAACACTATGGGACTTTACATTTGAGGTCATCAGTTCCCTAGAACTTAGAACTAATTAAACCTAACTAACCTAAGGACATCACACACATCCATGCCCGAGGCAGGATTCGAACCTGCGACCGTGTCGGTCGCTCGGTTCCAGACTGAAGCGCCTAGAACCGCTCGGCCACACCGGCCGGCAATCCGGTAAAACATCAAATCTAAAATCATCCCTGCGGCCGGAAACAGATCCTGCAAGAACGAGACCAACGACGACTGAAGAGAATCGTTCAAAGTGACAGAAGTGCAACCCTTCCGCAAATTGCTGCATATTTAAGTGCTGGGCCATCAACATGCGTCAGCGTACGAACAATTCAACGAGACATCATCGATATGGGCTTTCGGAGCCGAAGGCCCAGTCGTGTAACCTCGATGACATCGGAACAAAAAGCTTTACGCCTCGCCTGTGACTGTCAGCACCGACATTAGTCAGCACCAACATTAGACTATTGATGACTGGAAACATGTTGCCTGGTCGGACTAGCGTCGTTTCAAATTGTATCGAGCGGATGGGTGTGTACGGGTATGGAGACCATCTCACGAATCCATGGACCCTGCATGTCAACAGGGGACTGTTCAAGCTGGTGGAGGCTCTGTAGTGGTGTAGGAAATAAGCAGTTGGAGTGATATGGGACCCATGATACATATACATACGACTCTGGCAGGTGACACGTACGTAAAGCATCCTGCCTGAGCACCTGCATCCATTCATGTCTATTGTGCATTCCGACAGACTTGGGCAATTCCAGCAGGACAATGCGACACCTCATACATCCAGAGTTGCTACAGAGTGGCTCTAGGAACACTCTTCTGAGTTTAAACGCTTTCGCCGACCACCAAATTCCACAGACATGAACATAATTTAGCTTATCTGGGATGCCTTGCAACGTGCTGTTCAGAAGAAATCTCCACTCCCTCGTACTCTTACGGATTTGTGGACAGCCCTGCAGGATTCATAGTATCAATTCCCAAGTTGTGTTGCGGTACTTCTGTGTGTTCGCGTGGGCCCTACACGGTATTAGGCAGGAGTACCAATTTCTTTGGCTCTTCAGTGTATTTGACATTAACCTACTAAGCAAGAAATTAGAAAAAGTTTAGAAATCATGTTTATAATTTGTTGGACGTCACAAAGTGCTGTCATTACGAAATATTGGATGAATACAATCTGGATATTTTGCGCTCAATTTTGGACAAAAGCTTGTTCATCACGTATCTCAATGTTTATGACATAAAATCTCCCGAACAATGTGTCGTACAATGGTATAATTTTTCACGTTCATTCAGTTCATTAGCATTGTCTAGCTTCCGGTCTAAGCCCATTTGCTGTGACTTATGCTGCTAGATGTTGTTTTGAGAGATAACCACGTAGAGCCGTGACTGGGTTGACACAATGAACTGGTTACGTGTAAACGTTACATCCGCATCATATTTTTCTTAATTTCATCTTGTTAACTTATTGCCTTTCTTTAAATCGGGGCCGGCCGCGGTGGCCTCGCGGTTCTAGGCGCTCAGTCCGGAACCGCGCGACTGCTACGGTCGCAGGTTCGAATCCTGCCTCGGGCATGGATGTGTGTGATGTCCTTAGGTTAGTTAGGTTTAAGTAGTTCTAAGTTCTAAGGGACTGATGACCACAGATGTTAAGTCCCATAGTGCTCAGAGCCATTTGAACCATTTTTTTAAATCGGGTATGAAATATTTTTGCAAGGTGGTGCTCCAGAGCAGTAATATGTTTAAAGAAAGACATCACCTGCTGCATAAACTTAATTGAAAAACGCTTCTATAAACATAATTTCTGATGTTTGCCAGTTAGGTCAATAATAAGACAACTACGTTTCATACATCACAAATTCCATATCTGCTATTGGCAATGATCCCTCCGTTTCCTCTTCAGTGTTTCTTGTTAATATCATACTCTCTGTTTTAGCTCAGTTGATCCTCAGACCCACTTTTTGTGTTTCCTCCACTAGCACTGTAGTTGTTCTTATTACTTAGTCTTCCTCCTCCGCCATAACGACAATATCATCAGGAAATGCTAACATTTTAACTTGATCACCTACATTTACTCAACTTTCAGTCCATAATGTCCTGTTTAGGGCCTTTTTTGATACCGAATTAAAAGGGCGGGTATAGATACAGTCTCGCTGTTTGGCACCAATCTCAACTCTAATTTCTTACGTCCAATAACTGTGATTGGATTAATGGATGGCATTGATCTAGGTACAAATGGTCATGACTGGACGCATCTTTTGAAATTAATGCCGTTTCCTATGCCTTGTTTAGCTAAAACCGGTAGTAGCAATAAAGCGATGTACGGCTATTATGTTAACATAAAAACTTTTTTAAAAATATTCAAAAACTGTAAGCTGTCACCTGTACTTCCAAAATTTTCAGACGAATGCTTTTCAAAAACGGTACTGTGTTTCTCTGAATTATAGCTTATGGGAAGATTTGCTAAAACGATGTAGTCAGCACCGATATAAACAAATTCTTCTTCCTTCTTCGTCTCGACTAACTAGGGACCACATCAGCTCAGCTGTCCTTATTCCGAGTTTCGTTTGCCGTCCCGTGCTCCTATATTCGTTTCCGGGGTTGTTCTTTTCTTTCTTGGGTTCACATCTTCCCTGTCTCCACTTTCGGCTTTTCCTGTAAATCTTTCCGTGTTCGCAGTTTATCCTTAAGCAGATCATGCTCCTGGATATCTTTGGGAGAAATTTCCAATTGACGTGGATGTTTTTCATGCTCTGTGCCACGTCCCTTTGCTCTTTTTTTTTACACTGAAAGTAGGTTACCACTCTTTTACACGTTCTTCATGGGTTAATTCGTTTCATGTGACCATAAAAGGGAGTCTTTCTTTTCTAATCGCGTCAGTTATCTTATCCACGTGCTTATACGGTTCGTAGTTGTGACGACTTCTGTACTCGCTATTTTCTTCGATGGGGTCCAGGATATTTCTCAAGATCTTTCTTTCTTCTTCAAGTTTGTCCACTAGACCTTTCCTGCTCATTGTACGAGTCTCTGTCGCATATAGATCCTCTGGTCGAACAGCAGCGTAGTAGTGTCAAACTTTGGCTTTTACAGATGTCGATCTGTTACTATAGATGGCTGTAGTTAGTCGGTAGGAAACTTCGTGTAATTGCGGACACGAAGGCTTCTTTATCTTAACCCTTTGTTGCCTGATGGTACTTAAAAGTACCAGTAAGTTTTGACTCTCATTATTTTCTCGTGGTGCAGTTTCGTGATCTGAGAGCCTGTCGGTACGTAACAGTAACTCTGCTCTACTGTTTCATAGATGTTATTGTGCAATACATAGACCTCTCTGGCGGTCACAGCTTGAAATTGTTTTTCGCGCGCTGCTGTGAAAACAGAAGATTGTATGTGCTTGTTTCCATGGTGTTGCCTGAATATATTCGCAATTTATTGAAACTTCCGTTGAGTTTTCCATTGTACGTACTTACCTTCTTTGTTTTTTTATAACAGTTTGAAGCATTACGTTACAAGTGAATGAGATAAAGTGGAAAATATAAGGCGGACTTATTAGTGCCGTCAGGTTGTGCGAACACTCTATTGTAGCAACAATGCATTACCTCTCACTAGTTGTTCTGTCTACTTTTTCTCACACAGAAATCCGTAAATACATTTGCCTGTGGAACAATTAGAACAAACAGGAAAGGTTTGCCAGGGAATTTACCTAAAGAAAAATGTCTAAATCAAATCACAGAGAGTCATCTTTAGACCTAACAGTATTTCAATGGAAGGAAAATAAAGTAGTGTATTTTGCGTCAAACTTCCATGGCATTGAACAGAGCGTAGTGACAAGAAAACAGAAAGATTGAACTAGTATGACTATACCATGTCCAGTTATTGTATGTGATTACAATAAAAACATGGGTGGTGTGGATCATGCAGACAGATTACGTTCAACTTATGATCTTGACAAGCGATCAAGGAAATGGTGGCACCGTCTCTTCTGTGGAGCAATAGAAATTGCTTTTGTCAATGCTTACGTCTTTTTCAGTGATCTGCATGGGGCACTGCCACTGCTGGAATTCGGGCGTGCTGTGGCACTAGGGCTAATGAATGAACAACAAGTGCCAAATCTCAAAAAGAGAAACTCTGGTAAAGATGAAATAACTCTCCCAAAGAGAAGGAAGGATAACTTTTCTGTTCCGAAGGATGTACGTCTTGGCAACCGAGGAAGCCATTTTGTAGTGTTCAGTTGTAAAAGAGGACGATGTGAAATGTGTGCGAAAAATAAAATTCAGTCGAGACCACATTCACAATGTAGTACATGTAAAGTATATTTGTGCTGCAGTGAGAAAAAGAACTGTTTCCTACAATTTCATGAGGTATCACTAAATATGTGATATGTATATACTGTCAAAAATGTATAGCTAAGTTACTATGTATTGTGAAGTAGCTCTAGAATAAATCTATGCGAAATTTAAAAAAAAATTCAGAAATATCATATTTCTGTTAATTAATTTTCTAATGTAAAAATATTTAATATTTATGTGGAATAAAGTACAAGTTATAAAAATTGGAGCATTTTTCTGCGCATGTTGTGATTCTGTCCATGGAGTCTGACGGAACTTCTGAGTACCAGGAGAGAAAAAAGTTACAAAAAAGAAAAGAAAATTTTACAAAAACTCCTACCGTCATTTGAGGCCACAATAGCATAAATTCTGCATAGAAAATGTTAAAAAGTAAATTTTTTCTTATGTCAGGAAACAAGGGGTTAAAGGTCAGGCGCTGTCCATTCACCAAGATTTTCTGCCTGATTAATTTTTTCCTAGTCTGACCTACAGTTCTCATGGAGCAGATTTTATATTTGTGATAAAGATCAACTACTCAGTGCAGATTTCATGGCCAGCATTCGCTGCCTGTATCTTCAGCTGGCTTTCTATGCCACATCTGTGGCACTTTGAACTGGGAGCGACGGCAGTTTATATGTGGGGAGGGGAGAACCACCCTCTCACAGAGAACCAGACCCAGGATCTGCAACTGTCATACTCCTCAACGAATAAAGTTACAAACCATGCACCATAAACAGAACTTGTCTCCATCTTTGCTTTAGCTCTTTTTCTTACGCACAGTGTCATTGAAGTTCGTATAAAAAAGCACACACACTGTTCGCAAACATGAATGTGGGTACATCCTATACAGACCAGGCGAAAATTACCGTGCTGGGACGGCGATCCACGGAGCGAGGTGCGTGTTGGACTAGGTCGCCGGTTTTTGCAGCGCCCGCAGCTAACGACGCAGCCCCCGCTGCACGGTGCACGGTGGCTCGGGGGTTCCCCGCGGGCGACCTATCTGCGACGTCACAAGACATCCGCAGCCGCTTATCGGACCCTAATGCGCAGGCGCAGCCCGTGAAAAATGGCCCTCTCACAGCTGGCGGACGCGGGGGTGTCTGCGGCTATCGTCGCCGTCTGCGCTCCACCTGCCGATACCTGCCGCGTGAAGCGCCACCGTCGCACCTCTACAGTCTCCTTTAATACCTGATCAACGAACTATCGTCCGCGGCGGAAAAGCTTGAGGATTTATCAGGCGGTTATAGGATTAAAGGATATACTATCGGATTTTTTGTTATGGAGACTAGAGTTAAGCTTTAATTACAAAGGAACCAATAGGCCTATTGCAAAATGAGTTAAACCTATACTTTTCTTGAAACTTCCAGGCAGGTTAAAACTGTGTGCCGGACCGAGACTCGAACTCGGGACCTTTGCCTTTCGCGGGCAAGTGCTCTACCAACTAGCGGAATTGAAGCTGTGAGGACGGGGCGTGAGTCGTGCTTGGGTAGCTCAGTTGGTAGAGCACTTGTCCGCGAAAGGCGAAGGTCCCGAGTTCGAGTTCAATCAGGCAGGAAGTTTCATATCAGCGCACACTCCGCAGTGGAGTGAAAATTTCATTCTCGAAACATCCCCCAGGCTGTGGCTAAGCCATGTCTGCGCAATATCGTTTCTTCCAGAAGTGCTAGTTCTGCAAGGTTCGCAGGAGAGCTTCTGTGAAGTTTGGAAGGTAGGAGACGAGGTACTGGCGGAATTGAAGCTGTGAGGACGGGGCGTGAGTCGTGCTTGGGTAGCTGAGTTGCTAGAGCACTTGCCCGCGAAAGGCAAAGGTCCTGAGTTCGAGTCTCGGTCCGGCGCACAGCTTTAATCTACCAGGAAGTTTAATAAACCGTTTACTAACTGTTTACCATCTCTTTAGCATTTGACTGCCATTAAATATTTAATTCTTTGTAATGGCCGTTGTGTGCTTCAAATACGAATAAGGAATAGTAACACGGTGCCAGCATGCGCTATTTTAGACTAGTCTTTCTGAGGTGAAATCATACACGGAAGAGGTAGACATGTACAACAAAATTCAATAAGCCTGGGTTTTAATCTACACTAATACTGTATAGGGACAGTTTCTTTTCTTTTCGCTGTCTTGCCGAAAACAGGAATATCCCAAGGAACTGTGATAGGGCCATTACTGTTTATAATGAATATAAATGGTCTAGTAGAGAGTGACGGAAGCTCGTTAAGACTGTTCGCAGATGATGCTGTTGCCTATAAGAGAGCATCAAAGCCAGAAAAACTATCGATTTGCAGCAGAGGATTGATATACAGTGTAGGCTTTGACACTTGATCCTGAACGTAAGTAAATGTAACATATTTCGTATACATAGGAAAAGAAATCCACTACTCTACAAATACATTACTGTTGACAAATTGTTGGAAACAATATCTACCTTAAAATATCTATGAGTAACTATCCAGAAAGAACTTAAGTGAAATGACCATGTAAAAACAAATCTCACACACGCAAGGCGCTTGTTCGGTCGATTCTTGAGTATTGTTCACTAGTATGGGATCCTTACCAGGTATAACTGATAGAAGAGACAGAGAAGATCCAACAAAGGACCACGAGTTTCGTCACAAGGCAGTTTAATTCGCACGAGAGTGTTACAGAGGTGCAGAACAAACTCCACTGAAGACTCTGCAAGAGAGGCGTGCATCACTGAAATTTTGAGAGAGCTCTTTCCAGGAAGAGACGGATGAGACACTGCTTCCTCCCGCATACATCTCGCGAAATGAGAAAGTAAATACAGAGGCTTACATCAATCATTCTTCCCACGTGCCAATCGAGAATTGAACAGTGGAGGGGAGATTAATTAGTGGTACCAGAAGCACCCTCCACCACACACCTTTAGGTGGCCTGCGAAGTATGATGCACGTGTAGGTGTATGAGAAACGTAGTTGTAGTAGTGTTATAAGGATTACAACTTAAACACAGCAACCTGCCACAATACTTACACGAAACCTGGGTTCGAATCTGCATCGCCTGCCTACCCTAAGAAATCGCCTTATGCAGTTCACTGGCTCGATGCGCCTCTTCATCGGCCAGGGTTCCATTCTACTTTGAATGCCATACTTATATTGGCCCCATTAAATGAGGTGGATGACGCGAGCAGATCTACATCTTAGCAGGGTTGCCAATTGAAAATGTACTATTTTCTGGGGGCCACCCGGAAGCTGCAAGTCTGGATAGAGCGCCGCTTTCTGTCGGGCCCTCTCATATTATTGTTAATTATCCCAATGTGCAGCCCTGACGTCATGAGAAACTTACCGAAAAACAAGCCAATCCACTTAAAACGTACAGGAGAACTGTCTGAACAACACTTGATGCCAATATATGGGAAAGCGAACTCGTCAGCTACGAATTATCGACCAGGTTTTGCATTCCGACTGGACTCCACTCGTCTCAAAGACATAAAAATTCCATCCGGACTGTGGCGGATTTTCGTATCGTTCTCAGCGCCCGTTACCATAAGGCACGCGATTTGTTAAGCAGCATCGGTACGGCAACACTTCAATTGGACTTGGTACACGAGAATAAGGTTAAAAAAGACCTCCTAACGGAACTCTGTAGAATCTAGAACAGGCAGGAGAAATATCGCTTCCGCAACCAAATGAATTGTCGTTGAGGAGGCGCTGCCGCTGGGTGGGCTTGTTGGTCGCGGGAGCGATCTGAAACCTTCAGATGATGTCCAGCCTGCTAATGCATCAAGCCAGTGAGTCTGCTCCGGCGCGAGATGGGGGTTGTGCTTTGCCGTTCTGAGAGCCGATGGCCACCTGCGCGCTATCAGTTGCTGTCTTCACGGCGCCACACACACACACACACAGAACACAACTGCACCTGCCGCTCAGCACGGACCTCGCAGCAGCAGAAGAATGCAGCCTCAGAAGAATCCAGTCGCAGAGCCATCAGAACAGCTCCATTACTCAAGGCTCTGATACTGGCCGGCGCGCCTTACGGCTTTTATGTCTCTTCCACTCTATCTTTACTCCGCACACGTCAATATATCGCCTGCATTCAGCTGCTGTTGACGTTGCACGTGTCCTATACCACCAAGCGGTAAAGCCTTTCGGTACATCTTGTTCCAGGTTCACTGCTTTGAATATACCCTTTTATTTCATGGACGGTTCAATATATGGTGTCACAAAAAGCATGGTCAATAGTCAGGGATGTGACAGGGGCGATCATTTGAAGCAAAAAAGTCTAGAAAACATGGTCTTTAAACTGCCTACCTTTAGAGCTATGACCACGTCCTCAACTTCGAAACTGTGCATTGAGCAATTGTTCAGTAGAAGTTTCAAGATGCTACTCCAGGCGGGCGTAAAATGAATGTGCGCAACGGAAAATAATAAACGCTAAATGAAGATTTGGCCCTGTCTGATTACCCCCTGAAGCAGATCTTAGGATCTCTTAATTCTATAAATTACAATCTAAACATAAATGAATAATGAAGGCAACTAATCCTACTAAATGATAAACGTTGTTCCTGCTCATATATATTTATTGTAGAAAAAAACCTTTAGATTACAAAGTTTACATTTGCTAAGCAAAATTTCTAATCAATTGCCCAACTCTGCCCCTTATTATGACTGCACGGTCTAATATCGGTGACGTGAAATGCTGGCATCATCTATGTATCATACACTAGAAGACACTAATTTCAAAGATGATCTACGGTGGTGTGGAACCTCAGTGGAAATAAACTAACGTGATCACAGCTGTTTAGCTTTTACAGCCATAATAAGTATAGGCAGAGGAAGTGCTCTCAATTACTGAACGCTGCGTACTCAACGACGACTTCCAACCCGGAGATGAAGTCCAGAATCGTATAGGTTCGCAACAGTACAGTCCCTAACTGTTCTAACTATAAACTCTCCTGGGAGCAAAGACAGGAAGTCCGTCCGTAGCAACAAAGCTGATATCGAACGACCGTCGCACATGGGCGAGACCCCATCTCTCCAGCGCTGGCTTCCCAGCAAGGCTTGGCTCCCCACCATCGTAATTCCGAAAACGAATGATATTCCAGAAACCACGGAATATTCTCCCTCTCTACAGATTCTTCCGAACGCCGACCAGCCGTACAATAGCGGCCGGGCGTCACCCTATTGTGCTCCAGAGCTCAGGTGCCACAATGTCTGTCTAGCTACCTCCTGTGTTTAAGCAGGGCATTCCACCCAGAGCTTGCGTTCTGCCTGCCATTTCATCTCCACTGGCGTTCCAACCTCTACTAGTGTAGGCAATCATTCATTACGCCGTTTTTATAATAAAGCCACTCCGTCACCTTTCATGCAATAAGCGTTAACAATTATTTACAACATGTACGTGACAATGTCAGACTCCATTATATATTCATATACACGATGTACAACCTATCACATGATACCTAATTTTGTTTGTAGGTCACGGCAAAGTATGTGGATGAGTTCCTGTAAGGTGCGAAATTATAGCCACCTTACAAAGTGTTTCACAGTAGCTAAGATGAAAAAGCCCCAATACCTATGCACTGTAGAATCCATGTTTCCTGGACTTTTTTTCTTGTTTATATCCATAGTACTACCGCTCAAAATGTGGAAAGCAAAGAGCCTGGAGTAGAAGGGTGTGTCTCACAGCGCAAAAATGAGGAAGTGCTCATAGTTTGTAAGGTATATATTTTAGAGCCCATATTTACCACACTTTCTTGCTTCGAATGACCGTTCCTGTCACATCCCTCAATACTGACGATTCCTTCTGGGACACTCTGTATGTGAATCCGAAATTTTCCAAACTACTACATCGGCCAAACAAGCAGACGCTGCGAGCTAAGGTTTAAGGAGAACCTCAGTGCACTTCGTTAAACAATTTAAGCAACTTCATCTCTGCTTCTCGCAGCGCTGAAGAGAAAATTATGTATAAAACACTGAAAACAACGTACAGATACTTCCCCATGCGCTTGAGGAGAATATTGTGAATATCCTAGCAGAAACAGAAATACTTACAAACAAAAGCACATCTCCACACCACTTTCTCAACGAAAAGCCTGAACTAACTGACAATGCTTTTCTAAAAATTTCCGAAAGTTACTCCCTGATAACGCAAAAATAAATACATTAGCTTCTAATACAAATATAGGATTCACTCGTTTCTATCAGTATCTGTATGTAACATACATTAAATACGACCCATTATTTTAAGCAAGAATTTATTTCATATGCAGTGTTAAAGATGCACTATTTTTGATAATTCATAATACCTCACGCAAATCAAAAGCTACATGAAAGAGTTAAGCCTACAAACCTCGCAATTCTACATGCACAGTACAAATATAAAAGCGACTCTGGTTAGAAGGGTTAAAAGAGAAATGTATTACCTTCAGCTTACGTCAGAAAATACTGGTAATGTCATGCTACCTCTCAAACGTGTTTAATTAGTTTCTACTGTTCGTAGAATTACATACTTTTTATTTCCGACAAAATATGGATATTGTTGTTATATATTTCCATTCATCTTTTATTTCTAATGTAAACAAAATACATATCTTTGTTTTAAAGCGTCATTGCTTGGTATCAATGCATGCAGAACATTTGATGTTAATGAAAAACCAGGTGAGTGCAAAGAGTGATCGTCTTTTAATTTTTAACGTTTATCAATACAACGTTTTATGCTACACTAAAAAGAAATGCAAACCTTCAAAGTAGCTAAGACACATTGGCTGTAATTACATATTCTATACGTTTATCATGCAGTTTCCAACTCGAATTTGTGCTCAGTTTTCATTTACTTATCGAATATTTACTAGTTTGGAATGTCTCCACTGCGAAGTGTCCTTGAATTTAAAGCATGCAACAGCAGATTAACAGATCGTTCTGTAAATACAGTGCAGCCATTTTATGATGAACGAAATGTTATAAACTGGTAGTAGCAAGAAACAATAAAATAAGTTAAACAAAGATGTCATCAACTTTGTGGCTAGTTGCTCTTTTTATAACATATCCACCGGAACGATGTTTTCGACAAATTATAGTACTCTAGGCAGAGGCGCATACAGTTTTGTTGTATGGTTAATAGTCGTAACTCTTGTAAAAAAAACCGAGATATTCACCCAACTACGGTTTTTTAAACATAACCATGCAATTTTAACCGTATTATGGAGTTGAAGATTTTCCCAAAAGTTTCCGAGAAATGAACTAATTTTGAAAGGCAAAGTCGGAATTCGGTATTCCGGTATAAACACATTTAATTGGGGCTCTCGTGTCAGACTGCGCCATGGCATCAACCATTTCGACTGTATACCTGTTTCCGTGAAAGCTGTTCATTTAACCAGGAGTATGTACACACATTTTAATTACGGTAGTTTTCCTGAGCTCATTCAGATACGTTGAAAGTTAGCCTACAGTTCAACACAATCGTGGCTGATCCTGTGAATACGTCGTATCATACAGGGCCAAAGGAAATGCGCTAGCATATTCCCACACTATCCGTCCAAAATCATCCGGACACATGTTGGTGGACATTAATATTGGGTGTGTGTCCTTCCTTCGCATAAACTCTAATGACAATACTTTCAGTGAATCTTTTAAATGTCTATGGAGCGATGGCAGTCCATTCTTCTTCAAAAGTCGAAACCAGAGAATGTTGCAGGGAAGTCGATATTCTAACTCATCCCAAAAGGTCTTCCAGTAGGTCCAGATCGGGACACTCAGTGGCATGTCCATTTCGGGAATGTTGTTGTCCACTAACCAATGCCCCACAGAGATGCTGAACTGTTCCTCTACCGTACGCAATACACAATGCTGTAAAATGTATTTTATTACTACATCATTTGCCTTTTTTTTAAGCGCAGTAAGGGTACCACATCCTAACTACGAAAATCGCCTCCTTACCATTGTTCACACTGCACACGATGGCAGGTAACGATCTCCAGGCATGTGACAAACCCTAAACTTTCCACTGGATTACCACTGGGGATAGAGTGATTCATTAATTCATTTTGCCGAGAACTTCGTTATATATTTCTAAGCGTTCACGAAAAGAATGGGTTTCAAGTTCTAGATAATTCGCTCTGTATGTTTTCTTTTTTTGTGCATTTTTCCCTTCAGCTGCTACATATTGTGATTAAGACGACTTCCAGTTTATGTCCATTTATTGTGGTTTTCACACCCACCAGTGTCGAGTGTGAATGATTCTCTTGTCTGAGGAAGATAGGCTTGGTATTTAAAGTACCGACGACAATAAGGTCCTTATAGACGGAGTACTTTCCGGAACTGGAAGTGGATGGGTATTAAAATCGGCCAGGTTGTTTTTCAGGGGACAATTCTGGCATTTGCGTTAAGTGTTTTAGGGAAACCACAGACAAACGTAAGACTGGACAGTGCTCTACGGAATGCGAGTTCAGTTACCTAACCAACGCGCCACTTCTCTTGGTCGGGACACAGTTAGATGTTAAACGCAATGGGCACCCTTGCCCATGGTACGACCTCCTCGCAGCTGTAAAAATAAATAAGTAAAAAGATCGTTATTTTGCATCTCTGTAAGCTTATTGATCGAATTCGGATAGTCACTCACCTAACAGAACCAACAGCTTTCTTCATGCTAGTGTAAGGGAATGTTTCCGTAAACCTTTATAGTTATATTAATCAGCTGTCTGTGAGATTCCATTTGCATCGTTTGATACATCCGTTACCGGTACTGTTTTGATAATTCTGCATCCGAGCTGTTACGCAGGAACGAAGTGGCAAGAACGTCAGTGGTATAGAGCGTGGTGTATTGGGGAGTTGCGGGTGGCATACACGACATTCTGCAGGGGTATCTAACCATCTGCATCTACCTCCATGCTTTTCACTTTAAGTTCTCAATAAATTAAAGATGTTGCTTTTCATCCTACTTAAGTTTCCCAAAAAATGAGGTAGAACCAAGTACCCTATCCACTAGTACCTCCTTCTATCGATCAGAAATTTCTTATTACAAATTGTCAACTGGAATTTCGCTATTCACAATACTTAAGGGGCTCCGGAACGCCCTATACTTGCAATGTTAAAATAACGCTTATAAATTACATCTTTCCTCACAAAGTATTTGAGGTAGGAAGTTGAACTTTTTACAGATTATTTATTGGAATATGGGCTACAACTTAACACAGGGATTTTACAAAATTTTAGTTCAGTTATTAAAGATGATTTTTTTTCAATTGTAATGAAAATTCACATTTTTTTGCAATTTTTTATTTATATATTCAAAAATATACAGTTTTTTGGAAAAAGGCTGTGTTAAATTATGCAGAAGGTACTGTGTAACATTTACTGAAAGTTTGAAACAAATATGTTTGGAAGATCCTTAGAAAACATGTAATTAGTATGAGAAAATAAAAGTTTTGGGAATCGAGCGACAAAGATTGGATTAACTTTTTAGTGCATTCCAGGTCCATAGGATGGATTATCTTGATCCTCTACAAACTCCTCCTCCAGCTTCCTCTTGTTCCTTCTCCTGTTTACTCTTGCTTGTATTTCTAGACTCTTTACAGCCCTGTCTGCAGCCCGAAGGCGTTCCTTGTCTAAAGCAAGCATCGCTCGTTGTTGTGTTCGTAGATTTTGCTACCATTTTCTTCAGTTGCAGTTACTGCAACACTGTTCCAAAAGGTGGTCATGTATGAACACTTATCACATTTCAGTTGTATTTCACTAGCAAGTCCTACGTGCTTTATTATGGAGAGTTCCAGACCAAATTCACTACAATGAATACATCTTACACAGTTTGAAAAAATTCCTTTGAGAACCGACATATCAAATATTTCATTCACATCCGATTCGCCCATGAAACATTCATAGTTTTCACTCATTGAACCAAGCTTCTTCTGTGAAGTATTTTCTTTCCCACTATGACTGCTATGGGCAGGTGTACTTGAGAGGTTAGGTTCACTCACTTGGTTACCGTCTTTATTGTTTACAGTAATAACACATACCTTTGGCTTTCCAACATTTCTCCTTTTCTTAAATGCCTTCAGAGGATTTCTAATAACTTTACTTTTACTCATTATTATATTTCAACAAAACAGAGACTCAAGAAACAGAATTAATTACGAATATTTTCGAGATAACGACAGAGTAAATAAACATGAAACAATCGACAATCACACCAGCGATATATATTGAACCATCACAGGATACATGTATGTATCCATTGGCGTCTCATCCACAAATGACTTTAGATATCCCCATGGGAAATAATCAAGGGAATTCAGGTCAGGTGCCCTGTCAGACCATGGAATAGGACCTCTCCTCCCAATCCAGTGACCAGGAGACGCAACATTAAGATGATTGAGGACATCCACATTGAAGTGAGGCGATGTGCCGTTATGTTGAAGTACACATCCTCTCACGAACAGCTAAGGGTACGTTCTGCAACTACCGGGTGATCAAAAAGTCAGTATAAATTTTAAACTGAATAAATCACGGAATAATGTAGATAGAGAGGTACAAATTGACACACATGCTTGGAATGACATGGGGTTTTATTAGAACCAAAAAAAAGGTCAAAAATGTCCGACAGATGGCGCTTCATCTGATCAGAATAGCAATAATTAGCATAACAAAGTAAGACAAAGCAAAGATGATGTTCTTTACAGGGAATGCTCAATATGTCCACCATCATTCCTCAACAATAGATGTGGTCGAGGAATAATGTTGTGAACAGCACTGTAAAGCATGTCCGGAGTTATGGTGAGGCATTGGCGTCGGATGTTGTCTTTCAACATCCCTAGAGATGTCGGTTGATCACGATACACTTGCGACTTCAGGTAACACCAAAGGCAAAAATCGCACGGACTGAGGTGGGGGACCTGGGAGGCCAAGCATGACGAAAGTGGCGGCTGAGTACACGACCATCACCAAACTACGCGTGCAAGAGATCTTTCAAGCGTCTAGCAATATGGGGTGGTCCTAATAAAACCACATGTCATTCGAAGCACGTGTGTCAGTTTTTACCTCTCTATCTACATTATTCCGAGGTTTATTAAGCTTTCAAATTTGTAATAACTTTTTGATCACCCGGTATTTGCACGAACCTCATTCAGACGGGCAGGTAGAAGATATGGCTCGTCCTGCTTGTTTACTCGGAAGAAACAAAGAGTGTACATGTAAATAATCAGCACAGTACGTAAATACTTGTACGCATATTAGTTGCAAATAAGCTGGAAAAGAGTAATTCTAAATAAAGCGGCAGACAAGTCGACTTCCATATTCCCTTAAGCTGGCATCTCAAGTCCCCAGATTCCCTACCTCAAATAGTTCAGCGGAGCATCCTCTATGTCCTGTTGAAGTTTTCCACGCACTTAAGGAAACATCCTGTATATCACCGACGTGGTAAGTATAACATTGTAAATGTGGGAAACTACAGATGGGTGTAGAAAGTTAACCGCAACACAGTCTGCCTTAAATATTTAATCAAAGTATGTTTCCAACAACTTAGGAGACGGGGGGGGGGGGGGGTGGGGGGGGGTGAGTGGCTACCTGCGGAACTGTACGCAGAATACTAACTACGCTATGGATATGAGATAGTGCGCCGGCCGCTGTGGTCTAGTGGTTCTAGGCGCGCAGTCCGGAACCGCGGGACTGCTACGGTCGCAGGTTCGAATCCTGCCTCGAGCATGGATGTGTGTGATGTCCTTAGGTTAGTTAGGTTTAAGTAGTTCTAAGTTCTAGGGGACTGATGACCACAGAAGTTAAGTCCCATAGTGCTCAGAGCCATTTGGACCACTTTTTTGAGATAGTGCGATGGTTGGCGCGGAAGAGACATTTCGCGCTGAATCATTGCCGAAAATTTTCACGCCGCCTTATCTTTGCTGCTGTGAGGGGCCGGGCAATTTGTACAAATTTAACAGTCATTCACGAAGGCGTCGCTCTCATTGGAGCATAAAAGCTTAACGGCCGTGCTTCGTACAGGCTTTCTCGGCGCCAACAAAATGAATATTAATCACTGGAGAGGCGATCACGTTCCTAACAGTAATAAAGGGAAAGGGCAATCTCCTAATGATCCCCCTTGGAGCGAAGGGGCGCTTCGTTAGACGACTTCTGCGAACACGCCGGGCGCTGAGGGCCGAAGATAGCGGAAGACACAGATGCTGCTGCTGCCGCTGCCCGTCCGCGGTTCTCGGAAGCGGCGGGGAAGCTGAGCGCTGCCGCTGCGCCGGTATTCTCGGCCCGTGATGGATATTCCGATACACTCGGCCCTCGCGAATGGCGGCCGCTGAATATTCATCAGGTGCCACGCCGCCGACAAGACGCCGTGCGTCAGCCGCGGGGCTCTCGTCCGGTGCCCATCAGCACGAATTGATGGCGCCCGATCCGGCCACTAAATCAGATCCGTAGCACGTAGTGACATGATATATGTAAATGCTGATAATCGCGTAAGTTCTTACAGATTGGATGGTAAGAGGGGCCCGCCGTGAGAACGCGAGTAGAGGCTTCTTGTTGCTTTTCCGCACAATGTGGAGAAGTGTGGCGATCAGGCTTAACCATTTGTGTCTGTGTGACACACGGGTATAGGTTTCCACGAGGTTTCTTCCGGGACTGCGTAACATCTAAGAGCACTACGTCCGGAAGGCAAACATGAGATTTGCTACACCATTCGCATCACAGGTCCTTATAAAACGTAACTTGTCATAAGAGCAGCATCTTCATCTACATCTACATCCGCACGGATACTCTGCATATCACATTTAAGTGCCCCGCAGAGGGTTCATCGAACCACCTTCACAATTCTCCATTATTCCAATCTCGTATAGCGGACGGAAAGAACGAACACCTATATTATTCTGTACGAGCTCTGATTTCCCTTATTTTACTATGGTGGTCGTTTCTCCCTACGTAGGTCGGTGTCAACAAAATATTTTCGCATTCGGAGGAGAAAGTTGGTGATTGGAATTTCGTGAGAAGATTCCGCAGCAATAAAAAGCGCCTCTGTTTTAATGATGTCTACTCCAATTCCTGCACCATTTCAGTGACACTTTCTCCCACATTTCGCGATAATACAAATCATGCTGCCCCTCTTTGAACTTTCTCGATGGACTCCGTCAATCTGGTAAGGATCCCACACCACGCAGAAGTATTCTAAAAGAGGACGGACAAGCGTAGCGTAGGCAGTATCCTTAGTAGATCTGTTACATTTTCTAAGTGTCCTGCCAATAAAACGCAGTCTTTGGAGCCGGCCGCAGTGGCCGAGTGGTTCTAAGCGCTTCAGTCTGGAACCGTGAGACCGCTACGGTCGCAGGTTCGAATCCTGCCTCGGCCATGGATGTGTGTGATGTGCTTAGGTTAGTTAGGTTTAAGTAGTTCTAAGTTCTAGGGGACTGATGACCTCAGATGTTAAGTCCCACAGTGCTCAGAGCGATTGGAACCATTTGAGCGGTCTTTGGTTAGCCTTCCCCAAACATTTTCTATTTGTTCCTTCCAGTTTAAGTTGTTATTAATTGTAATTCCTAGGTATTTCGTTGAATTTAAGACCTTTAGATTTGACTGATTTATAGTCACAAAGTGTGTGTAAAAAACGGTCGGACGTTCTACCAACCTGAACGATGGAAATCCGCTCCTTAAGTCACGGATGACCAGAAAATTATGTGCATTGGATTTTTGTTACAGTTAGCAGCAGATGTTTAATCTCCGCAGGTATCGACGAGAACTATCTCTTGTGACCTCCAAATAATTCCATGAAGCAACGTATTGGCTGGCAAAGAGCAACTAGAGAAAGACGGATGGGAAGTGTAAAGAAGCCCTTGCCGCCCATGTTGTACGTTAATGCCCTGGCTGACTGAATTAACTTTAACCTCAAATTTGTAGCAGATAATGCAAGCATCTATTAGAAACATGCCAACAGAACATCAGACACAATAAGCGTCTAAATCTATACAACGTGGACCATTTTAATCCATAATGAGAAATAACTCAGTATAGAGACGAGATACTGCAAACTGTTTTAGGTAAAAGTTGTAGGTGGCAAAGAGGGTCTCGCATTTGCTATTGATGGCCGTGACCTTGAAAGTGATTTTCAAGGTGATTTGCAGGTTAAAGTGAATTTTTCAAAGTCGCAATCCTAACATTTGATTTAAGATTTGGAAAGAGCGGCAAATTTCACTTGTAAAATGATACATTATTCAAGGTCATGCCGAGGTCCAATGAAGGTGAAATAAGAAAATATTTCTTTAGTTCTAGTAGGGATTAACTGGAAATAGAGGAAGGATACAGCAACACAACCAAGGAGCTTTGATTAGTGGGAGTAATGGAAACGGGTGCACTCAGCCTCATGAAACCAACTGAGAAGTTACTTGACTGGAAAGTATCGGCTCCGATTTGTAGAAGCCGTCCATATTCGGGAGAGAGGTATGCTTACCCTGTATCCCCCCATACTGCATCGAAATGAAGCCACTGGCAGAAGATGACACGGCGTTCGGTCAGTCCCAATTGGGCCACCAATTTTTTTTTTTTGTGTAACAAGAGCTCAGTATTCACTTCACAACTGATGAAGGGACGGCAGTAATAAAGGTTTGTGAAAGGCTATTTACAACTTGAACAGAAAGCAGACAGCAATTATGAGAGTCGAGGGACATGAAAGGCAAGTAAAGGTTGAGAATGAAGTCAGACAGGTTGTAGCCTGTCGCTGATGTAATTCAATTTGTACTTTGTGGAAACAGTAAAGGCAACCAAAGAAAATTTTGAAGTTGAAGGAGAAGAAATAAAAATTTTGAGGTTTGTCAATGATATTGTGATTCTGTTAGAGACAGCAAAGAACTTGAAAGTACAGTTGAACGGAATGCACAGTACCTTGGAAGGTTAACATGAATCAAAAGCAAAACAAGAGTAATTGAATATAGTCGAACTGAATCAAGCGATGCTGAGAGAATTCCGTTAAGAAATGGGACACTAAAGCAGTATATGAGTTTCGTTATTTGCTCAATAAAATAACTAATGATGGTCAAAGTAGAGAGGACATATGAAATGCAGAGTGGCTACAGCAAGCAAAGCATTTCTAATAAAGAGGAATTTGTTAGCATATAACGTAAATCGTTTGGAAGTATTTTGTGAAAGTATTTGTCTGGCGTGTAGCCTCGTACGGAAGTAAAACGTGAATCACAAACAATTCGAACAAGAAGAGAATAGAAGCTTTTAAAATATGGTGCAACAGAAGTATGCTGGGGATTAGATGGGTAGATCACGTAACTAATGAAGTGCTGCTGAATTGAACTGGAGAGAAAACTAAATTTGTAGCAGAACCTGACTAGAAGAAGAGATCGGTTAATAGGGAATGTTGTGAGACATCAAGGGATCACGAATTTAGTGTCAGATTAAACTTTGGGTGGTAGAAGTCGTAGAGGGGGATCAAGAGAAGAATACAGTAAGTAGATTTGGAAGGATGTAAGCTGTAGTAGTTATTCGAAGATGACCAAGCTTATACAGGATAGAGTAGCATGGAGAGCTGCATCAAACCAGTCTCCGGATTGAAGACCACCGCAACAGCAACAACAACAGGGAATCGAACCCTCGTCCTCCACGTAGGAACCAAACACGCTGACCACGGAGCTACGGAGTGACGTTGTTTCTTTCGTATAAACTGATTAATTTTCCAGATTATAAGGTATTGTAAAACCTCAAACGAAAGAATGCACTCTAAAGGCGATAAAAAAGGGAAGAGTGCAACTATTCTCGTTTGTAATTAATGTGAATGATGATTAATTTTACTTCAAATGAAATCATATTCATTCAAATGAAATGATCGTGTGGCATTGACGGCCAAGAGTCCCCATCTCGGAACTTCGGGCGCCAAGTTACAAGTCTTTTCAGTTAACACCACATCGGACTACACGCGTGTCGATGATGATGAATGATGACTGCGACACAACACCCAGTCCTCGAGCGGAAACTCTCCGACTCGGCCGGGAATCGAATCTGAGTGTGCTGCATGGCAGTCACACACGCTGACCACGTGTTTTTATTTATTTATTTACTTGGGGGGTGGGAGCAAAGTGGGCAGCGGTTGCAACCCTAAGCCTGGCCACCATGTCCCCCCTCCCCCCCCCTCCCTTCGTCCCCCCCCCCTGTCAGAGACATGACAAGAGGCTTAAACCGCCCCTGCACGTCCGAGCTACGGAGTGAATACGTTCCTTTAATATAAACTGATTAATTTTGCGGTCTCAAACGAAAGGCGATAAAAAAGAAGGAGTGCAACTATTCTGGTTTGTAATTGAGATTATTGTGAATTCTAATTATTTTTACTTACAATAAAATCATGTTCACTTTAATAGACTGAATGAGAATTAGCTATTGGCCAAAGGATCATTGCTGGCTAACGGTGTGCTTGGTAACGAATGACCGGGTAAGTGGTTAACGTTCATATAAAAGCAATTATTATGTAAAAAGCTAATCAGATTTCGAATTATGATGCAGGCTCGACATTTTAATAATAAAATAACTAACGATAGAGCTCTTAAAGAGCTCGATTATTGCGTCACAGAACAAGCTACTTTCAACTTAATTTAAACGGCCTGAAACTGATTGACTGATTTAATTAAAACAGGAGAAATAAGAGGTTTGTCGTTTTGTAGACTAAAACAGGTTTAGAATGCAAAATTCCATTTATTATTGGCAAATTTACATCCTTATCGAGTCTGTGCCAGAACGAGAAGTAAAGGGCATCTAGTGTTACTTATGTCTCAGATAGGACAATTATCGGAGAAGAGAGATTGGTATAACACCAGTGTTCTAAAGAAACTGATTTCTCCAGGAGTTTACTTTTACCTAGATACAACCAAAAGAAATAGGTTTTGACTGTTCATTAAACAGAGTTGACGTAAATGCGCGAAAATTTTAACTGAAATAGTAATAGGAGCTGTTACGCGGCAGTCCACAAGCAGGAATATCATTTGAAATTGTTACTATCATGTCGCAGGATTATTTAACTAGACACAAGCGTTCGCCCATGTGTCTTTGTCAAAAGATATTTTATAGGAGACCTATTATCTATAACTAAGAATTACCCGAGAAAGGCGCAAAATATCGAGGGAGTTCTTGGTAAGATATCAAGATGTTGCAAATATGGGCAGTTTGTTTTAAATTTTCAAAAATAAAAGTGCTCCTCACAAAACGCAGAAAAATAGTGCCTTATTTTTAAGATACATATTGAAATCTGTCAACTCGTACAATAACTGGCTTGTAACAATTTGTGGGAATATGAAATGGAACGATAACGTAGGCTCAGTAGCTGGTAAGTCATGTGGGTGCTTGACTTCGGTTTATTAGGAAAATAGTGGTAAAAGCAGAAGGAGATTGCTTGTAAAACACTCGTGCACCACATCTTAGAATATCGCTCAAGTGTGTACCGAACAGGAATAACACGACGTATTGAATACATAGGAGGAGAGCAGCACGAATCATCACAGGTTTGTTTTAATCATAGAAGCGAATCACCGAAATACTGGATCTTTATAAATTATTTATACAAAACTAGTCTTTAATTGTGCAAAAACATAAATAACTTACATAAATGTTAGATACATTACTGAGTGCAGTATATCTTCAAGTTCTGTTTGTAGACGTTCAATGTGGCTACCTTTTGTAACACGACAAATGTCTCACGTGTAGTCAGCTTCCTGCCCAATTCTATGAAGCAAGTCTTGATGTATGGCGACAACTGCTTGTTATGTTCATTGTCGCAGCTCGACGGCGTTTCCTCGAAGCGGAGGAACAAACAATCTGTCTTTAATGTAACTCGATACACACGAGCCATATTCTGCCTGCATGTTGTTAAACATACACAAAACTGAGCTAGCTAGTTTTTCTTTGTCACTTCCTCTTAACGCTTGCAGCAGTTCCAGTTTGTCGGGTCTGAATGACAGGCGTTTCCGTAATACCTTCTACACTGTAACATTAGGCATAATCAATTCTAAACTGGCACGTCTCGTTGATATACCCGTACTACGAATGTAAGACGTCCGAACTTGTTCAACTGCTGCGTCTGAGACTTCTGGCTGAATTGTATCCCAACTGTAGTAGCGGATTTGGATTCATGAAACCTTATACAACATTGCAGACACTCTGCATAGTTATACGACTACATGATGACTGTTGGAATAAGTCATTGGCGCATGCCACCCAGGGGAAACTATGGGAACTAACAGTGTTAGGCAGGAATAAAACTTGGAGATATACTGAATTCAGTGCATGTATCAAACATTTCTGTAAGTTACTTATCCTTTTCACAATTAAAGGTTACTTTCGTGTAATTAATTTATAAACGCTCTGTACTAAAAAGCTGAACTGGCAGACCGTTGTAGGTAGATATCAACTATTTCACGAAAGCACAAAGGGAAGTGCCCTCTACCATTCACTTCAGTGTGGTTTTTAGGTTACGAAAGTAGATGTAGATGGTTTCTATGAAAGATATAAAAAATGTATTGTTCTAAGGAAATGGCAGTCAGGGCTGAATTACATCTTAGCAGAAATGTGTACCTATAATTTTCTCATTGACGTTAGCGAGGCAATTTGTAACTTTACATTGTCAAGACATCCCAAAGCTTTGTATGTTATTGGAGTAAGTACTGTTTCCAAACTCATCTTAAGTCCACCGCATTTAGCTAAGCACTACTAGAACATACACTACTACCATAAAAATTGCTACACCAAGAAGAAATGCTGATGATACGCAGGTATTCATTGGACAGATATATTATAGTAGAACTGACATGTGATTACATTTTCACCCAATTTGGGTGCATAGATCCTGAGAAATCAGCATCCAGAACAACCACCTCTGGATGTAATAACGGCCTTGATACGCCTGGGCATTGAGTCAAACAGAGCTTGGATGGCGTGTACAGGTACAGCTGCCCATGCAGCTTCAAGACGATACCACAGTTCATCAAGAGTAGTGACTGGCGTATTGTGACGAGCCAGTTCCTCGGCCACCATTGACCAGACGTTTTCAACTGGTGAAAGATCTGGAGAATGTGCTGGCCAGGGCAGCATTCGAACATTTTCTGTATCCAGAAAGGCCCGTACAGGACCTGCAACATGCGGTCGTGCATTATCCTGCTGAAATGTAGGGTTTCGCAGGGATCGAATGGAGGGTAGGGCCACGGGTCGTAACACAACTGAAATGTAACGTCCACTGTTTGAAGTGCCGTCAATGCGAACAAGAGATAACCGAGACGTGTAACCAATGGCACCCCATACCATCACGCCGGGTGATACACCACTATGGCAATGACGAATACACACTTCCAATGTGCGTTCACTGCAGTGTTTCCAAACATGGATGCGACCATCATGATGCTGTAAACAGAACCTGGATTCATCCGAAAAAATTACGTTCTGCCATTCGTGCACGCAGGTTCGTCTTTGAGTACACGATCGCAGGCGCTCCTGTCTGTGATGCAGCGTCAAGGGTAACCGCAGCCACGGTCTCCGAGCTGATAGTCCACACTGCTGCAGACGTCGTCGAACTGTTCGTGCAGATGGTTGTTGTCTTACAAACGTCCCCATCTGTTGACTCAGGAATCGAGACGTGGCTGCACGATCCGTTACAGCCATGCGGATAAGATGCCTGTCATCTCGACTGCTAGTGATACGAGGCCGTTGGGATCCAACACGGCATTCCGTATTACCCTCCTGAACCCTTCGATTCCATATTCTGCTAACAGTCATTGGATCTCGACCAAAGCGAGCAGCAATGTCGCGATACGATAAATCACATTCGCGATAGGCTACAATCCGATCTTTATCAAAGTCGGAAACGTGATGGTACGCGTTTCTCCTCCTTACACGAGGCATCACAACAACGTTTCACCAGGCAACGCCGGTCAACTGCTATTTGTGTATGAGAAATCGGTTGGGAACTTTCCTCATTTAGCACGTTGTAGGTGTCGCCACCGGCGCCAACGTTGTGTGAATGCTCTGAAAAGCTGATCATTTGCATATCACAGCATCTTCTTCCTGTTGGTTAAATTTCGCGTCTGTAGCACGTCGTCTTCGTGGTGCAGCAACTTTAATGGCCAGTAGTGTATATCCAGATCTATATCGAAACCTCAACGATACGAGATTTATTCAGCATATTAATTGCTACTGGAGTCCGCATTTTTCATTTGCTAGCATCCGGCACACGTATGTAGGCATATCTATAATTCGATTACAAAATTGTTAACGCAATTTATGTGACAGCGGTATTACCCGGCCAAGGTGAAATAGATGCTACAATCTCGTGATTTGCAAGCTGTCGAAGGAAAATGCCACTATGAATTTTATAAAGAAATAATTCAGCTGAACGGTAGCTTCTGTACGACAGAAACCACTTACACGTATCTGACTCGACGAATTCTTAAATGTTGTTCATCTATCAACGAAATCTATAAATTGACTTTTTTTCGGAGGAAGATTAAACTGATAGAGGACGTGCTTCCTGCGTAGGCAGCATTCTTCATCTGTTATTGCAGATTGTAATTAGCTATGATAGATCTCATTGGGCAAGACGTGTCGTAGACCTAACTGCGATAGCACCTCGAGCTGTTCTAGCTTGTAATAGACATTTTCTTGTACGGGTTTTTCTCGCCACCTTCCATCACCAGTAATGCAAATAAAAAGCTGTGCTACACATCAACTCATCAGAGTCATCTACACTAAACCTACTAGGCTGCTCGGGGTAGCCGTGCGGTCTTAGGCGCCTTGCCACGGTTAGCGCGGCTACCCCCGTTGGAGGTTCAAGTCCTCCCTTGGGCATGGATGTGTGTTGTTCTCAGCATAAGTTAGATTAAGTAGTGTGTAAGCTCAAATGGCTCGAAGCACTATTGGACTTAACTTCTGAGGTCATCAGTCCCCTGGACATAGAACTACTTAAACCTAACGAACATAAGGACCTACTGGTAATAAATCTAGTAGCTCGCCTCTGAACTGCTTCGATCTCTTCTTTCAATCCGACCCCGCGTTGATCCCAAACAGTCTTGCAGTACTCAAAATAGGTCGCACTGAACCACTCTTTCCTAAAATTCTGCCAATAAACCGAAGTCCACCATTCGCCTTCCCCGCCGCAATTTTCACATGCTCGTTCCATTTCACATCGCTTCGCAACGATACGCCCAAGTACTTAAAGGACGTGACTGTATCAAGCAAGACACTACTAATGCTGTATTCGAATATCACGGGTTCATTTTTCCTACTCATCCGCATTAACTTTCATTTTTCCACATTAAAAGCCAGCTGCCATTTGTCACACCAACTATAAATTTTGTCTAGGTCATCTTGTATGAACCCCAGTCATTTAGTGTCGACAACATCCTATACTCCACAGCATCACCAGCGAACAACCGCAGGTTGCTGCCTACCCTGTCTGCCAGACCATTTCTACGGCTACATCTACATTTATACTCCGCAAGCCACCCAACGATGTGTGGCGGAGGGCACTTTACGTGCCATTGTCATTACCTCTCTTTCCTGTTCCAGTCGCGTGTGGTTCGCGGGAAGAACGACTGCCGGAAAGCCTCCGTGCGCACTCGAATCTCTCTAATTTTACATTCGTGATCTCCTCGGGAGGTATAAGTAGGGGGAAGCAATATATCCGAGACCTCATCCAGAAACGCACCCTCTCGAAACCTGGACAGCAAGCTACACCGCGTTGCAGAGCACCTCTCTTGAATAGTCTGCCACTTGAGTTTACTAAACATCTCCGTAACGCTATCACGCTTACCAAATGACCCTGTAACGAAACGCGCCGCTCTTCTTTGGATCTTCTCTATCTCCTCCGTCAACCCGACCTGGTACGGATCACACACTGATGAGTAATACTCAAGTATAGGTCGAACGAGTGTTTTGTAAGCCACCTCCTTTGTTGATGGACTACATTTTATAAGGACTCTCCCAATGAATCTCAACCTGGTACCCGCCTTACCAACAATTAGTTTTATATGATCATTCCACTTCAAATCGTTCCGCACGCACACTCCCATAGATTTTACAGAAGTAACTACTACCAGTGTTTGTTCCGCTATCGTATAATCATACAATAAAGGATCCTTCTTTCTATGTACACGCTATACATTATATTTGTCTATGTTAAGGCTCAGTTGCCCCTCCCTGCACCAAGTGCCTATCAGCTGCATATTTTCCTGCATTTCGCTGCAGTTTTCTAATGCTGCAGCTTCTCTGTATACTACAGCATAATCGGCGAAAAGCCGCATGGAACTTCCGACACTATCTACTAGGTCATTTATATTTATTGTGAAAAGCAATGGTCCCATAACACTCCCCTGTGGCACGCCAGAGGTTACTTTAACGTCTGTAGACTCCTCTCCACTGAGAACAACATGCTGTGTTCTGTTTGCTAAAAACTCTTCAATCCAGCTACACAGCTGGTCTGATATTCCGTAGGCTCTTACTTTGTTTATCAGGCGACAGTGCGGAACTGTATCGAACGCATTCCGGAAGTCAAGGAAAATGGCATCTACCTGGGAGCCTGTATCTAATATTTTCTGGGTCTCATGAACAAATAAAGCGAGTTGGGTCTCACACGACCGCTGTTTCCGGAATCCATGTTGATTCCTACAGAGTAGATTCTGGGTCCCAGAAACGACATGATACGTCAGCAAAAAACATGTTCTAAAATTCTACAACAGATCGACGTCAGAGATATAGGTCTATAGTTTTGCGCATCTGCTCGACGACCCTTCTTAAAGACTGGGACTACCTGTGCTCTTTTCCAATCATTTGAAACCTTTTGTTCCTCTAGAGACTTGCGGTACACGGCTGTTAGAAGGGGGGCAAGTTCTTTCGCGTACTCTGTGTAGAATCGAATTGGTATCCCGTCAGGTCCAGTGGACTTTCCTCTGTTGAGTGATTCCAGTTGCTTTTCTATTGCTTGGACACTTATTTCGATGTCAGCCATTTTTTCGTTTGTGCGAGGATTTAGAGAAGGAACTGCAGTGTGGTCTTCCTCTATGAAACAGCTTGGGAAAAAGGTGTTTAGTATTTCAGATTTTACGTCTATAGAAAATAGCAACGGTCCTGTAACACTTCACTGGGGCACTCCTGATGTCACCCTGTCCCCGATATTAATTCCATACCCACAGTCACTGTGGTATTTATATTTCTAACAACACTTTACAGCTTGGGAAAAAGGTGTTTAGTATTTCAGCTTGTACGTCTATAGAAAATAGCAACGGTCCTGTAACACTTCCCTGGGGCACTCCTGATGTCACCCTGTCCCCGATATTAATTCCATACCCACAGTCACTGTGGTATTTATATTTCTAACAACACTTTGGAACTCACGAGTGACTTCTTCGCCTGATTTCACGGTATTTTTTACAACCATTCTCCGCAATGCTCGAGGATCGTTATCCGTCAGTACATGAGGTCTTTCTGGTTTTGGATTAGCGGTGGTTGTTCCTTCGCGTTTCCACTTCGGTAGCTTTAGGAGCGTTGAAATCTCCCTAAAGGATATGTTACTCAGATGACACCCAGTGACTAGTCCAAGTTCGAAGTCACTGAGCTTCCTGACCGACCCATTCTCCTCTACTGAGAACTCAATACTCCTCGCCACCTTTCATACTATAAAATCCTCCTTTCGTGACATCTAGTGGCCAATTCCGCATTACATAGGGGAGTAAGGATATTTTGAATCAGCTAATGTACGTAGCTCACTCACGAAAGGCACAGGACTTGCAAAGCTCAAGCAGCGAATCGGTGGCACAGGCGATCGACTGAAACCATCATACGAAGTTTCCAGAATGAGATTTTCACTCTGAAGCGGAGTGTGCGCTGATATGAAACTTCCTGGCAGATTAAAACTGTGTGCCGGGCCGAGACTCGAACTCAGGACCTTTGCCTTTCGCGGGCAAGTGCTCTACCGACGGAGCTACCCAAGCACGACTCACGACCCGTCGTCACAGCTTTACTTCTGCCAGTATCTCGTCTCCTACCTTGCAAACTTTACAGAAGCTCTCCTGCGAACCTAGCAGAACTAGCACTCCTGAAAGAAAGGATATTGCTGAGACATGGCTTAGCCACAGCCTGGGAGATGTTTCCAGAATGAGATTTTCGCTCTGCAGCGGAGTGTGCGCTGATATGAAACTTCCTGGCAGACTCTCCACTACGCATTGAGCGATGAACCGAGCGCAAAAGTTCTTGGAGGTGCACAAGAGAATCCTGAGAGCACGTTTATTGCCTATAGTCGGCGTCAAGAGGAGGTGCTCAGAGTAGTAACAATTAAATCCGCCACACACACACACACACACACACACACACACACACACACAAATAATGCAGCAGAGAAACGTATTCGTGCTCGGATTACCCATGTTGCAATGGAGTGAAATAGATAAGACGTTTAGGAAAAACCAACAGATTGGTAGCCGAATGGGAGCGAGCGAGCGGAAAGATGGAGGAAATTAATTGCTTGTCAGCCTATTACAGACCCGCTCCGTGCAGGATAATTGCGCAGCGATGAGCGGGTATTAGTCACGTGCGCGCCAAGTAGCACTGTGGAATCTTAGGCAGAGCGGGTTTCCTAATGAAATATCTCCTCATTAGTTGCCCTGTGCGGAGCCGCTGGCGCACCGCCTACTTTTGCGATTATGATTTGCTATTTAAAGCGGGACTATCCGATTTAAAGGGCTGATCCCAAGGGGAAAAAATGAAATATGACTGCTAATTGAAGTGGCCTTCTTCAGCTGGATAAATACGATCTGTGTGCAGGTGAATGAAATATTGCTCCTTACTCGGGTAAAGTATTCAGCGTCGCTATAAATTTGTAAAACAAATACGAGAGCTAGCGAAGAAGCACCGTTTCTTGACTAGTTAATCGCTGGGCACCGCTGGACGATACATGTCCATCGTCATCATTATCTTCATTTTTTGAAATGAGGCGTGAAGCCTGAAATCTGCGTGGAACAGCCTTGTTCATGACATCTCGTCTTGGGTTTTCCAGTTCTTTTTTCATGTGGCGCTTACGCAGAAGAGTCAAAACGTTATGACCACCGGCTAAAATAGCATGCTGGTCCACTACTGGAACGCGGTACGCCAGCTACTCTGCATGGCATGGATTCGACAGGTCCTTACTATGTTACGGGAAGTATGTGGCACCAGACACTGTGGTGGTCCTCTTATACTCGGGACACTCACTTGGGTGGCAGATATCTGACCGACCAATTGGCTCACCGGAATCTAGGCGCCCCGTGTACGAGTTACCGGTCTAGGGAAAGGATCACAATAAAGGGGGCCTGGATAAATCCCCTGTGTAATTTCCATCTAATAATAGAAAACCAAGGCTTGAACTGATTAAAATCTAACTACGTACCCAGGCTCGAAGGACAATAGAACCTATAGGCTTTACTGTCAAAAGACATTAAAACCGCCGAATACCAGCCTTCCAAGGCATAAGCAGCTTATCGATTTCATAAAAAAATGCTTTCAATTCCCTACTAAAAATTTCCTAGACTAGTTCTGCGTTCAGATAGGTAGGAACTCGTCCCATTGATTGGAAAATTGGAAATTTGTGGTAAGGTCTTATGAGACCAAATTACTGAGGTCATCAGTCCACAAGCTTACGAACTACCTAATCTAACTTAAACTAACTTACGCTAAGGACAACACACACGCCCGTGCCCGAGGGAGGACTCGAACCTCCGACGGGAGGGAGGGAGGGAGGGAGGGGGGGGGGGAGCCTCACTGACTGTGACAAGACGCCCTTGACCGCGCGGCTATCCCGCGCGGCCCCCATTAATTCATCTAAATACTTCTCTAGATGAGAAATACGACTCACAGACAAAAATACTGGCCTAAGTAAAACTGTGAGGAGGGGTCGTGAATCGTGCTTCAGTAGCTTAGTCGGTTCAGTACTTGCCCGCGAAAGGCAAAGGTCCCGAGTTCGAGTCGCGGTCTGGCACACAGATTTAATCTTGCAGGAAGTTTAAAAACTGTTTCAGTCACACATCACTATATTTTCTTGTATTTATAGAGCAATACGCTGTTACTATTCCCTAACTTGAATTCTCACAAGTTACAGTTACATTCATTAGAAATTAGTTCAGGCTTGGCGCGTATGTCTTTACAACACCAAGTGCAACAGAGGACAACGCGATGAAGAATCGTAGGGCATGTGGAATCGATAGACTTGCCGGTAGAAGTGTTAAAGAGTGCTTAGGAAACAGAGGAAAGAAGGAAATATTCTCTCTCTGTGATGAGACATATGAAAAAGAGATTGGTCTGATGACTTCCTTGTTACGGTTATGATACCAACTGCGAGAAAGAAAATACCAAAAAATGTGAAGAACAGTGTAATTTCTCATACACCAAGTTGGATGGATGGATTGGGAAAGAACAGTTCGGATTTAGAAGAGGAAAAGGAACAAGAGATGTTATTAGCCTGTAAAGAATCGTAGGGGAAAGATATACTCAGAAAGATAGAAAAAATTATGTATTATCTGGGAAAAGCTTTCGACAGAGAACCGTGGAACAAGCTGATGGGTATTTTGAAGAAGAAAGCATTAGATTGGAAGGAGAGACGGTTGGTACAGAATCTATATTTACCACAAAAAGTAAGATTAAGGACTGGAAATGAAATGTCAGGTGGAAGCAGTATTGGAAGGGCTGACAGACAAGGTTATTACCTCTCGTCTTTATTGTTCAATTTATACCTGGAATAGATCATTGTGAATGGCTTAGATGGCAAAAGACGAGTGTGTATCCGTCGGAAAAGTATAGTATGTATAAGATTTGTTGATGACATGGCTTTAATGGCAGAAAGCGAAGAAACTGTAAATAAAATGCTAAAAGATCTGAATGAAGCTTGTATGGAATATAGGATGAGAATCAACGCTGCAAAAACAAAGAGTATGATGATCGTCAAAGGAAGAAGACTGCGAAATATTAAGATAGGACAAGTTAATGCCAGCCAAGTAAGACCATTTAAACATCTTGAAAGTACGATCACTGAAGACTTGAGATGCCATCAGGAGGCGAAAACTTGCATTGCTGTAAAGAAGGAGGCATTCAAAAGAAAGAGGAGATTATTATGTGACAAAGTAAATGGAGGTAAGAGGAATAGACTTGGCAAGTGCTTTGTCTGGAGTGCGGCACTCTGTGGGGCAGAGTATGGACAATGAGAAGAGAGAATTAAATCAAAACTAGAAAGGTTCTAGACGTGAATGTAGAGGACAATTGAGAGAATAAGCTGAATGGAAAGAATGAATACTGAAAGAGTGTTGGAAAGGGTTGGTGAGAGAATAAGAATGCTGCAGGTTATTAAGAGAAAGGAAGAATATCTGAATGGGACGTTCGTAGAGACGAGAGCGCTTTGAAAGATTTAGTTTGTAGGAGGTGATTGAGAGAAAGGCGGAGATTCAAAGTGACAGACGACGTGAAGGGAAGTGGAAATTAAGTGGACCTGAAGAGGGCAACGGAAGACAGGAGAACATAGAGAGTTACTACGTGAAAACTCGTCTTTGGGCAGAACACTAATGATGAAATAAACTGAATCTATTTCTGCCTAAGTCATGTCCTCTTCGGCGCTGCCTCATGCGCGCCGCGCTGTTGGTGGCCTGTTGCACCGGTCGCGGCACACACAGCTGTCTCAAGTTATTTAAATCGCTCTTCCTGGAACATTTTTTACTACTATTACACAGAGAAATTGCCACCCCCTCCCCATTTTGGACTGTGTTTGTCTTCTCAACTTCTTATGCATTAAACAACATCCACAGACAACTAGACCGAAAGTTTGGCTAGTAAACTAACACAGTCACTATTAGCGGACTGTTATAGAGTCTATGTAAAAGTCATACAAGTATGGGCTGATGGTGTGTGGGCATCCAAGATGTATTCCACTGAGTTCAGATCAGGCGAATTTGGCGGACAAGACATCAACACCAGTCCATAAATCCTCCTCTAACTACTGCAGCACGATTCTGGCCTTCTGACCTGGACAAATATACTGCTGGAAGAGGCCATCACAGTTAGAGGAGAAATCAAGTACACGAGGTGATTTTCAATAATATTCACTTTGTTCACAGCTGTCGTGGTCCCATGGAAGCCCAACTGAATGTCTCCCATATAGAAAACCTTAGGCTGCCGTAGACTGTCATAAGTAGTAATACTACGGTAGTTTTCCTAGTAGTTTTGGTCAGTTAAGGTTGAACCCACATTACCTGTATGCTAGGCGTGTTGCATACCTATCGGGCGTTACCTTATAAAGATCACTTCCATTACATATGCAATCAGTGTCTTTCTAGGCTCCCCTAAAAAAGGAAAGTGGTGAACCATCTTTACCTCGTAACGATCACTTTCTTTAAATATGCGATCAGTGTCTTAATAGATTCCCCTCAAAAGGGGAAGTAGTGAACCATCGAGACTGAGTGAGGATAGGCAAAGGACTGGGTAACCTAAGGACCATTTTTATTTTACATTGTTATCCTCCTGTCTGTTACTTAAAAAGAATCAGCATTCACATCAAAATTAAAACTTCCGATGTTTAATCCAGGTTGTACTTGGAAATTGTTAATTTGTAAAGTGAAACAGAGGGATGTTGTCGTAAAAATAAAGAATACATTACAGATTCATCGTGTAACGTTAGAAACCGAAATTTTCTCAATAAAAATTTTAAAAAACGCAAAGCAAAAACATATCAAACATTACTTCAATACTTCGTCGAACTTATCTAAAAGATGTTTCTGTTATTCATATGCAACTTTCGCTTTTATCAATAATAACAGGAGACTCTTCCTTCTCATCATGAAGAACGTCTACTGAGTGCAAAATAAAAACATTAATTGTATGTATTGGTCTGTGATTGAGCATGTGAACTGTAATTGCATCAAAGTAACTGGATTGGTTACATAAAAGGGCAGAAGTTACGCGATAAACTAAATTTTATTACTCGTAAAATGATATTTATGTTCTGTAAGGATATAAAGTGCACAATGGACTAACAATGAATGAAGTGTGGTTCCCATTAAAAAGAAAAAAAGGAAAGTTGTCGGCTCCCATTTTCTCTCTTACACATTCATCTATGTTTCGCTATCAGTTCTACCAGTACTACCGGTAGTCCTACTGCTTACTACGTCATTTATGTAGTGTACCAAACCCACCGAACCTTAGTTTTGGTAGAGCACAACGCTACTCCCATAGCATAACACTGCCGCCAGCGGTCTGTGTCCGTCGCACGGTACCTGTTTGGAGCAGCTGTTCGCCTGAGTAAAAGTGTATTTGCAAACCATTGAGCTGGCGTAATATGAATTGTGTTCATCCGACAAGGCGACACGTTTCCATTGATCCACGGTCCATTCCCGGTGATTCAGGGCCCACTGCAATCGTAATTGTCGATGTCGTTGGATCATCAGGGGAATCCGTCGGTGTCGTCTGCTGAGGAGCCCCATTTTCAACAAAGTGCACTAAAGGTGTGCTCCGAGACACTAACAGCTAACCACTTCTGCCGTTTCCGAGATGCCCATTTTCAGGCCCAAGGGCCATAGCAATTTACCCTACGTCAACGTCGTCAATTTCTGTTGTTTCACCGTTTGTGACTGGTTCCCCATTCCTCTCCCATCCGCTTACATACTGTCCTTAGCACGTCACGCGCCAGCAGCGGTGCATTCAGTGTCGCGGTGGGCAGTGGTCGTGATGTTTCTTGGCTCATCACGGTGTTTCATGGCTTGTGGTAATCACCGTTCTTACACTCAATTGACATGACCCTCCCATTTATCTCTACACGAGCTGAGAACCAGACGTTGCCTAAGAATGTATCCATTTAAGTATTATTAGTCCATCCCATCTTTCCCCCTCTGTCCATCTTACCCTCCCGCTCTCTCTGTCCATTTCCTGCTCCCCACCCTATCTCTCTGCTTCCTCAATACCCCACCCTCTGTACATCTCGTCGTCACATCCGCCTCCTCCCTCTCGATGTACATTTCCTCCTGTTTCATTTCTCTGTCCAGCTACTCATTCCCCCCTCTCTCAATATCATCTTCCCTTTCTCTGCCCATTTCTCCCTCCCTCTTTCATTGTCCATCCATCTCGTCCCTCCTCTCGTTTTTCAACGTCTACCTGTCCATCGCATCCACCCCGCTGTCTCTCCACATCCTCTTCTCTCCACTCTCTGTGCATCTCTTTGCTCATCTGCTCTTACCATCTCTCTGTCCAACCAATCCTCTGACCAATTCTTCGTTGGAAATCTCTTCCCTCTTCGTTTTCCTACTCTTACTATCTCGCTGGTATTTTCAGAGGCATCTCTTCCGATCACTTTCTCTCTGTCCAACTCCTCATTGGTACCTTCTCTCCTCTTGTAACTCTCTGTTCATCCGTTCTTACCATCTCCTCGTTGACACTTTCTCTGCCACTGGCATATCACTATCTTGTTGGTACTCTCTCTGTCAGTGGCATCTCTTCCGATCTATTTCTCTCTGCCCAACTCCTCACTACTACTTTCACTCCTCTTGCATCTCACTGTTCATCCGTTCTTCCCATCTTCCCGTTGGTACTTTCTCTACCACTGACATCTCTTCCACTTGTACTCGCGTTTTTTTTTTGTGATATGTTACAATACAGCATCACCTGTCTTTTGAGGTGTAAATGTGTTGGTGAAGCAGTAAATTTATCCACAGGGCAGTGACATTGCGTCGCTGCAATACACTTTGGAGGTGTGGCGGTGGGAATTAGGGTCCCGTACCACCGTCGTACGGTGACAGTACTACATCAATCAGGCAGAAACATTTAGCCCAACATGTGCGGGTAGAGTGACATCAATCGGGCAGAAATATTTAGCCCAACATGTGCGGGTAGAGTGAGAGGGTATTGGGCTTAGAATGGGGTGGCTGGTTCCGCCGAAGGATACATCCGTGGAGGGCCCATCCTTAGCCACGGTGAGAATTCGATTCCTCTAGGATGGTTGGGGGAGCCGAATGTCGATACCAGCGGCGTGGGAATGTGGTTCCCACGTGGAATAATCCACGCACAATGACCCTCAGGAGATACACATTCTCGTGCCGCGACCGCGTATTAGATTGAAGGGTCGTGGTCTGTAGTTCATTATAAGCAACAAGTAGCAATATTCGCCTGCGAACACCTTCAGCGCTCCGAAAAATTCATAATTATTCTTTGTATTTTAACTATGTTACTCTGAAGTTGGTAATCAGTATTCACTGTGTAAGCATAGAATTGCATCGTTGACTATCGCTAGTCGCATCTCTGCCGAGCGCAGAGCAACAGTGGGGAGTCATGGCGCAGCTTTCTTGGAGAGCGGGCAGAGTGGTGTGGTGATGACGTGGCTGCAGCACACACCTTACAAGTTAATGGTGAAGTAATTGAAAATGTTCGCCACACAAGTTTTGCTGTTAATTTTAGTGTTCACGATGCAGTATCAAAATTTGTCCAAAAAATGATGTTTCGCGGTTTCGTGTGTCGTGTCGGGGGAACAACAATCAACTGCGTCACGACGGTTATGGAAAAATAATGTGGACTTGTGTGCTCGTAATTGCTAGGTCTAATTGAAAGAAACACATATCGTTTTCACTGACTGAATGTCACGAGCGCAGGTGCTTTCTCGTTCATTTATCGTACCCGAAATTTTATGGAGCATCCGCGTCGCGATTCGGTCACGTGTTATGTGGTAATAAATTGTTTAGTACTGTTGGAAGAACGCTGCCAATCGTCGACTGATAAAACTTCCGTTGAACAGTGATTATTTTGTGTTCTGTGCACCATGTTTTTGCATTGGATGCCTTCATTTAGACAGCAACCTTATACGTCACAACGGACACGTCCTTGGAGTACAGGTACTGATCACGTCCATTGTGGAATAATGTTAATTGTGAACAGTGTAGCCCCACCTTGTGCGAGTGTTTAACAGAATACAGTGAATTCTACCAGATGAACTTGGTATTGTTGGTGTGAGTGGCTCCTCTCCCTGATAGACAATAGTTATTACTGGACATATCATAGCAGGCAGTGCAGAGAGAAGCGGATCAACCGCCGCGGGAAGGAGCAGGTACATGGGTTTAGGCACACGGTCGTTAAATATCCAGCCCCGTTCCTGTGTCTAGGGAGTGTTGTACAGTCTCGAGTGCTAAAGGCTAGCTTTTATTAGTATTGCACATCCACCCCCTTTCCTCCCCGGCGTGTTACAACTTGTAATCGAACCAGTGTGCGAGATAGTCAAAAATGGTTCAAATGGCTCTGAGCACTATGAGACTTAACTTCAGAGGTCATCAGTCCCCTAGAACTTAGAACTACTTAAACCTAAGTAACCTAAGGACATCACACACATCCATGTCCGAGGCAGGATTCGAACCTGCGACTGTAGCGGTCGCGCGGTTCCAGACTGTAGCGCCTAGAACCGCTTGGCCACCCCTGCCGGCCTACGAGATAGTGGAACCCTATGATGACGAGGGTCTTTATATTGAGGTACATTGTTAGAGGCCGCCTTTGCATGAATTCTTATCATGAGAAAGTTCAAGTCATAATATTGACTAGAGAATTCATTACTTTGTAAATGTCTGTATTCGGGAAATGTTGTCTAGGAAATATACTAGAAGATTCCGAAACAGAATGTACGTCTATTTATCGATTTTCAAAGATTTTCAAAGATTCCCTGAACAGCATTACGATGTCGCTTATGTCTATCGGAAATAACGTGAACTGATTTGGTGGACGAGCCTGCTCGCCATCACAATTATTACAAGAGTCCGGTTATTCTCTTGTCTTGAATTATGGAAATTTATAGGACTACGAATCATTTGTCATTCAGATACTGTCATTGCACAAGGACAGACTCCGGTGGATCTAGTATGAGAAAGAAGACACATCCACTAGATTGTCCAGCAAACAGAACACGGCTCTAAAAATGTTTCTGCCCTGCTGGAACTATAGTCACGCCGCTATTCGTACCGCCACTTCCACTGAAATAAATTTTAACAATACGTTCCGATTTCTGCGTACTGATCATAGTCTTTAGTTATCAGTTTTCCTACACTTGCGCAAAGAATTTATTAAACTTTAAGTAATCAGAAACAGAGTAGTTAGTTTGCAGGTAACTCAAACCATTAACTTGACAAAAGATGAAATTTAATTCAAAACAATGAACAGATTCTCTTCGTGTTAGTGTATCACGTCCACACCAACAGGAGGTTGCTGGTTATTAGGTTGAAGGTTCTTATCTCCACTGTATTTGTTTCCAGATAGTAAGTAATATGTGCACTAAGCTTGGTTGAAACTGATCCAGAGGCTTAGAAGCACTTTTTACGCGCAACTTGGCCTGCGTGCGCAAATGTCACACATATGTAATATATTTCACATATATTTCTATATATATATTTCACTTGTGCCTCAAGCGATTTTCGCCCTACATTTTCGTTTCCAGGCAGCTCTGTGTTTACGACGTCGTATCTCCTGGACTGTGCATCGTACAATGGCATATTTTTGCAGATACATTTAGTGTTATAGGCCTATGTGATTATTCTATGCAAGACGTGTTGATAATACAGTTAGTAGTAAAGAAGTAATAAATTAAAAGGCCACACCTGATGCGGGAGTTTTACTGCTTGAACAGCGAAAAATCAGTGACCAATAAACTTTTCCCATTCAGCATTTTATGGCGGATGTCAACGAGAAAAATTTTCTTGATGGTTTGAAATGATATGTAAAGTTTGTTGCAAGTCACCTAAGTGCTCTCATTCCCAAATACTGAATATAAGCGCGTCATGAGCTCCGCTTCTTTTTCACCCCCACCCCTACTCCTTTGAGAGGTAGGTGCTTCTTATCCCCACACTCGGACAGTAAGTGATATGAATACCAAGTTTGGTTGAAATCGATCCAGTGGTTTAGGAGGAGATGTGGAACATACATACATATATCCATTTTCGTAATATGTATGGAGTCATCTATTGCTTCGCTTGTTGGGTATTTTTCACTTGATCTAAATTTGAATATGCTTTCATACCTCATCCTATCACACCTCATTTCAGATGCTTGTTTCTTATTTCTGTCTGATTTAAAAAAGGGTTAAATTATTTTACTTGTTCTATTATCTTGTCATAAATGAAAAATTTGGATCTTATGTGTTCGACTTTTCTAAATATTTGTCTTATCTGCAAAGAAACTTAGTAAGTTCAGCTTGTGGGCAACAGTTTGCCGTTTATCTTCATCATCATACACAATTAACCAGTAAACAGCGAATATTTTTAAAAAACCGTGAACTAAAATTTTCCATTTTCCCAAAAGTGCGGTAGACAGACTATGCCCTATCGAACGCCTCGATATATTTGGATTTTATCAGGTACTTTTTAAAATAGTTGTAATAACAGTTTCAGTTTCAGTTGGACATATTGCGGAAGTAGCTGCGATCGCATGCAATGACCACCTTCAGATATAAAAGGAAAGTGAAATAAAACAGTAATGAAGCACTATTTCTGTAGATAACACAAAATGAAATCATATAAACTTGAGAAAATAGTTAAAATTTCACATAAATAATAATAATATAGATTGACAAATATGTCTTCACCATTATGAACTGCGAGGGGTATTCTCTCTTTCCTCCATAATGCTCAAGGGGTGTATCTATGAACAACCGCTTTGGTATAGCCCGTAAATCCCATGTGTGCTTCATCGTTATACTCTTTTTTCCCCATCAGTCGTCTACTAACGAAAAACATTCAAGTACTCCTATTTTTTGTAGCATAAGAACCGAAATAGGATACTACGCGGGAAACCAGCAGTTCAGTCGCCGTGAATACGGCCAATGCAAAGACGGTCGAAACGTCGCTTATAATGGTGGTTTTAGTTTCAAAATAATGTGACGTAATGCACAAAAAGATTTTATCCAAATTGGCACTAGGCCTCCATTACTCTTAGTTTCCGTATTGTACGGAACTGTTATGAGCAAATATGCTGGAGCCAGTTTAAATGCTTTTTGAAATAGGTGGAAGCTTATAAGACGATACAGAGCGAAGAAGTAGCTGAAGAGCTTAGCATTCTACTGAGGGTAATTATGCCATTTTGCTGGTGTGAAGTTATGAATGAAAGAGATAAAACTCAGCGATCAGGCCTTTAGGACCACGCGGTGTCGACCGACCGTTGTGTCATACTCTGCCATGTGGCGTCATGCGAATGATGTGCGCTCTCACAAATAAATAAATAAATAAATAAATTGGGATGGACGTCAGCTCATTCAGTCTCAATAAAGAGAAAAAGAAATTCCATACGCGCTTCTGTTAACATAAAGACAAAAATAATTTAAAACCATTATACGTGCGTTGGTAAAATGATGTCTTCTGATATCCAGTTACAATAATCTGCAGTATTTATTTCAAAAGAAATGTCTGCGATGCGTTCGCAAATAACAGTTAATAGACGACTGAACTGTTGAATTTCATCCTCTTTGTGTCTGCCTTATATGTGAAGTAAACATTACCGTAACTGGCCTTAGGATTGAGCAGCAGAGTGACATTAATTGCTCAATATAATGTTGCGCAATTGTACAGAGGTCGTTAATGGTTCTATAAATCAGTAGACAGAGTTAAGCGGATTTTTCTTGTGCTCCTTCTAATATACATCTCCATGTGGGGTGTGAAGAAATCGTGAAATTAATATAATTCCATTTCTTTTGAAATAAATACTGCAGATTATTGTAACTGGATATCAGAAGACATCGTTTTACCAACGCACGGTTAGTGAATTTAAATTATTTATCTCTTTACGTTAATAGAAGCGCGTATGTAATTGTTCTAACTACGCATACGTATGTCAAGTGAAACCGTACGGCAATGCATTCTACGACGAGTTCGAGATATACGCCAAGCCAGTCACGGAACGCTGGGAGCGTACCGTGCTGCCCTCTGTCGACAAGTGTGGGTACCAGTTCGACGTAACAGTTCGCTCGGCGCCCGCCACTGGCGCTAGCTATTTAAGTTACTCCGGGTGGCTGCCAGGAGCGCTGCAGTCGGCCACAGTGCTCGAGCGCTATCTGGTAGCGCCAGTAGGAACTACTACCTATCCGGAGAGCGCGCGCGCGCGCGCGGCACCCGCCAAATGGAAAAAAAAGAGAGAAGCGGACGAAGAAGAAAGCGGGGAAGGGGGATCAGTCTGGCAGGTGTAGTAGTGGGGGCGGCAGAGCAGACGGGACAAAAAAGGAGTAAAGGTAAACTTTAACGAAGCGAATAAATTATTTTCATCTTAGCGCTCTTTGCTGGTCGTTTTGCGGCCCGGCCGCGGCGCGGTGCGGCCGGTAGGGTTGTTATTTTGTTGTTACTAGTTTGTAGTAGGGGGTGGTGTGCGGTGTGAGGCGGTCATTATTTAGGAATGCGCGTGCTCGGAGCGTGGCCGGGACAGAGGTCAAGCGTGAGGCGGCGCGCGAGCCGCAGACAGCGGCCTTCCTTTTGTGTTTATTATCTTATTCGACACGAATGATTCCCCGCAGCCCGGTACAGTCGCGTGCGGGCGCAAATCACGGACGGCCCCGCCCACCCCTACACCCTCCCCTCCCCTCCCCTCCGCAAAGTGCTGTTGTTTTTTCTGCCCCTGCAATCGCCAGTTCCGGCTGAAGAGCCATCCGCCGTACTCGTCGCTATTGTCTGTAGCCAACTCTCTCTATCTGATGCCATCTCCCGATAGTAGCGACACACACACACACACACACACACACACACACCCCACACACACACACACTGAGACTTGTGCACGTGTGAGTGAGATCTTTGACAAGGGGGGATTGTATCGCAAAATATAGTCGTAAGGTTTGTGATTTTTGAGATTTAACACACACCAGATCATTTGATACAGATACCGTATTTCATGACTCCAGTTGTTCTGCGTGTACGGTACATTACAACAGTGAATAGCAGTATAACCCATCTTTTGTTCTCTGATCCTTCCCTAGAGTTAATATCCTTTTGGACATTTCTAGTTAAAGGTGTAAGAATTGGTAATTTGTATATAAAAAGAGAAATCAGGCTAGCGCGATTACCTGTTGCGAAGCCATCGTACAACTGTATCATGAATCAGTACTGACGATATTAGGCACCAGTTGTCGAAAATGTGTGATTTATTTACCACAACATGTTTCGGGACTACATTATACAATTATCAAGCTCTTTAAAACAAGGAAACACACATCATTATTTCGTGTAAAAAAAAAAAAAAAGGTTCAAATGGCTCTGAGCACTTAACTGCTGTGGTCATCAGTCCTCTAGAACATAGAACTACTTAAACCTAACTAACCTAAGGACATCACACACATCCATGCCCGAGGCAGGATTCGAACCCGCGACCGTAGCAGTCCCGCGGTTCCGGACTGTAGCGCCTAGAACCGCACGGCCCCCAAGGCCGGCCCGTGTAACAACACACAGTGGTACATGAATAACTAGCTACCACGCCCTGTAGTATTTCATACCTAAAAGTTAATATGCCTCACTTTTGACGTTTCCTAATGCCACGTTAATTTTACGGCATGTAATACTACAGGACAATGTAGACAGAGTTAAATGTGTGCACGGATGCACTTTTTTCCACATAGGCGACTTACCATTTGGCGCAATACTCTCCCACCCTCCCTTTCTCTTCAAATTCAAATGGCTCTGAGCACTATGGGACTTAACTTCTGTGGTCATCAGTCCCCTAGAACTTAGAACTACTTAAACCTAACTAACCTAAGGACATCACACACATCCATGCCCGAGGCAGGATTCGAACCTGCGACCGTAGCAGTCGCGCGGTTCCGGACTGAGCGCCTTAACCGCGAGACCACCGCGGCCGGCTCCCTTTCTCTCTCAGACATTAGCATCTGTTCTTTGAGTTCTTGGCAACAACTTTAAAATCTTGCAGTGACTCTATTAGCATCACGTTACACGACCGTTGTCTGTAGGGTGAACTCGAACTGCGCCGGAAAAGTACGTTACGTGACGTTTTCATAGTATTTTGTCTGCTGTGGCTTGTTAGAGAGTATTTACCGTTTGCTTCGTTTGTTACCCCATTACCTTTATGGTACAGAGAAAGGCTATAAGAACCAAGCATTATACAAAAGGCTATAAATCCGACGGCTTTGTACTTGCATTTCCGAGCTGCGCACTTACAGCCTGTATTTCATCGGTCCGGTCCAAGTTGCATGTAAACCGATTATTTTATCAGCTGTTTTTACCATCGCCCTATTACTCGGATTTCTGTTCAGTCCATGCTTTGTCTAACTCGTAAAATTAACAGTATACGTACTGAAATCATAAAGGCAAATAAGGAGAGTTTTCAAAACGGCAAGGCAAATGAAAGCACACTCGCTCCATGGAGTTAAAGTAATTCATCTTCTGTAACTGCTTCTTACACCATATGACATATCATTTAGGTACACTAGACTTTGCAACTTTAAAGTTGCGAAAACGGTTGTGTGGGTCTATAATTGACTTAAATAAACACAGTAGAGCGGAGTACTACCCATTCATCTTCGCTTATTTACATTCTCCATCTACATATACATAAACATTCTGCAAGCCACTGTGAAGTGCGTGGCGTAGAGCACATCGTACGAATATCATCTATTTTCTTTCCTATTCGATACGCTTATCGAGAGAGGGACTAATGACTGCCGGCCGGGGTGGCCGAGCGGTTCTAGGCGCTACAGTCTGGAACCGCGCGACCGCTACGGTCGCAGGTTCGAATCCTGCCTCGGGCATGGATGTGTGTGATGTCCTTAGGTTAGTTAGGTTTAAGTAGTTCTAAGTTATAGGGGACTGATGACCTTAGAAGTTAAGTCCCATAGTGCTCAGAGCCATTTGAACCATTTTTGAACTAATGACTGACTCTATATACGCACCCCAGTCCCTCTTACCTTCTTCTCTTTATCTCAACACGATATATACGACCGTGGCAGCGTAGTGGTCGCACAGTCTTCTTCGATTTTTTAAAAATTGATTTATTTGTTTTTAAGTCATCAATATTCTGATTGGCTTGCTACCGCCTTCCACGAAATACGCTCCTGCGCCAATGTTTTCATCTCAGAGTAGCGTGGAAACCTACGTCCACAATTATTTGTTGGGTGTATTCCAATTTCTGTCTTCCCGTACAGTTTTTACACACTACAGCTCTCTCTAGTACCATGGAAGTTATTCCATGATGTAACACATGTCTTATCATCATGTCTCATCTTCTTCTCAGTGTTTTCCGTGTGTTCCTTTGTTAGTAAATTCTGCGGAGACCATCATCTTACCCGACCATATCTGTTCAACGGAGTTTCAACATTCTTGTGTAGCACCACATCTCAAACGCTTCGATTCTCTTCTGTTCCGATTTTCCCACCGTCCATGATTCACTACCATACTATGCTGTTCTCCAAATGTACATTCTCCGAAATAAGGCCTATGGATTTGTGAAGTAAAAGTTCTTCAAATGAACCCAAGAGGATTTCCCATTCAATTTCCCCTAGGATTTGGACTTTCACATGTGCTAAATCGATCTGCTACCATTCGAGCGACGCTTCTCTGTACTCATTCGATGTCTGTTGCCATGAATATTCGATAATGACTTGAAACGCATAAATAATTGACTTGATCATCAGCTTCTTTTAGAGATTTCGTTTGGAGACGCGTTGCCTTTTTCCAGAATCCTTCCAACAAATACAAGTGTTGCGTTCGCCCTCCCTAGTACTTATTTCAAGAGAACGCCCTAACTGACACCGCTCCTTAGTATTTACCCTTAAATATTTATAGCAGACACGGGAACCCTTTGGTGAAGGGCGCGTTTGATTCACATAATTATTTACGCTCGCGGGCCAATACTCTAGTGACGTGAGAGCAGCGTTCCTGGCGCATAGGATGAAAAGTATAGCGCTCGTGGCATTAAAGTTCATGGGGTAGCGCACCAATATTAATAACACCCCTTCCCCGAACGCCGCTCCAACAAATTATGCCTCAAAACGCGTTTCTGAGAGTACGTTTTATATTTGCCCTGTGATTAGAAGTTTAATTTAGTTGTCGTGAACATTGTTTCTTTCTTGCGACGTTTAACAATAGTCATCTTTAAAACTTTCACTGCAAAATCCTGCAACCCCTTGGTAAGCAATGTTCACGACACGTAAATAAATGTAAACATCTGAAGACAGGATGCTAAGCAACCTGAAATGTCATCATAGAAAAATAAACTTCTAAAACCTAATTCGTCATACATTACCTTCAGTTTCAACAAGTGCAATGTTATAATAACTACACAATGGGCAAGAATTGTTTACTAATGTTAATACGAGAAAGAATAGAAAAACAAAATACGGCAATGAGACAGGCAGCCCCTGTCGATAAGCAATTAGGAGTAACTTTGCGATTTGGTCGCATGCAGCTGATTGGAGTGTCTGAAATTTAGTGCCTTAATATCCACAAACACCATCAGTAAGCATTTTTTTTTCAACCATTTCTCCAAAAATACTTCTGATAACTGGTCGGATAGGTATGGATTGCTTCTGTAACACTAAATAAATGAAGCCCTCATTTCTTTGTTCATTTTAAACGTTTAACAACCTAAACCATGTAAACTTGACGTACATCGGCTTTATTATACAGAAGCCAAACTGGAAAAATGCGAACAACAGAATGGGAATTATTTGAAAATGTGTCACGTACGGAGCACAAAGCATGCACTTCGATCTTCCTTGAATTCCGTCCACGGGTCAGACTGAAAGCAATTGCGAGCCCGACGGTTGCCTACCCATGATTTAAACGATGTAATGTGCAAAAGATGTGTACTCTTGTAATGGAATGCTATCGGTCTATTTGTTATTGGCATTATCTTACGTTTATCCGCATTTAAAGAGAATGGCGATTCACTACATTAAGTGAGAATTTGCTCAAATCTTTCTGCATTTTCTTATGGTCGTCCAATATTTGATGTACGTAACAGCATCATCAACGAATACGCCTGCTGCGCTTCAGACCGTATCTTATAAATCGTTTATGTATACTGGGAACATCGGTGGTCCTATTTAGCTTTCTTGGGGAACACTCGACACTAATTTCGTTTCTGTGGAACACGTAGCATGCAGTATAACGTACTGGGTGTTAGACAAAAATTCTTCGAGTCACTCAGATATCTGAGAAGACAGTAGGATCTATCTTGGTTAGTAGGCGACGATGTGCTACAGTTCAAAAATGGCTCCGAGCACTATGGGACTTAACATCTGACGTCATCAGTCCCCTAGAACTTAAAACTACTTAAACCTAACTAATCTAAGGACATCACACACATCCATGCCGGAGGCAGGATACGAACCTGCGACCGTAGCGGTCGCGCGGTTCCAGACTGTAGCGCCTAGAACCGCTCGGCCACTCCGGCCGGCTGGTGAACGTTCATGCTTGGCACTCACAGTTCGGCATGCTGCCATTCTCTTTTAATGTTGGAGCTACGCGAGACCGAAGGCCAAGTTGCGAGCCTGAAGAGTTTCCGGCATCTTCAGGTGCTGAGAACGCAGGCATGCTTGGCGTGGCCCCTTTACTGCTTCATCGCCACCACTCGGCTCCACTGTAAAGTTCTCCCAGCTGTGCCGCGTTCTTTATTGCGACGGTTCAGCTCTAAAACAGCAGCCCGAGGCAGTCAACAGCGTGACTGTACTAATTCCTGTTACGTCGTTCGCTCCAGCTAGGGGCGTTATCCACGCCACTACAGCAGCGTCGATTGCGTGTATGTCGCAGGAGACGGCAGCGAACCTTTGACTGGAATCTAGTGCTTCAATTCTCTGATTGCTCGCCCCTCAAACCAAACATCAAACATCATATAAGAAAGTTGGCTTCCGCGGCCGGTGTCATAGTGATTAAAATTCTTCTGGGTATTACGCCGCGTCAATGCTAAAAACTAACAACAATAATAAAATAAAACCGACGTTTCGGCCGAATTGCAACGGCCTTCCTCAGGGCACGATTGGTTTTGCATGGGGATACGTGCTTCTATTTATTACAGACTATCGATGTCTGACGTCACTGTTGTAAAACCTTTAATTGGCCCTCTAATATGATAGGCTAGTCATGACGTAAGGGAAGATAGAAGGAAAGAGGCTGTTCGTGGATGTCCATGTCGTCAACGATTGGTAGCTGCCCGCCAATCAGCGTTCGGCTTCTGGTCGGCAAATTTCCCTCCTGCTGTGCGCGGAAGTGGACTGACAGTTGCTCTACAGATGTTTGTGCAGATACGTCCGTGTCCCGTGTAGCTTCTGCCCCGCGACCGCTCGCGGCCCGTTGGACTGGGATGGCCGGCAGCCAGGACGCCGGGAGTTTGCAGCCATCTTCTCTGTTGATGTTGTCAGGCTGCTTAATAATTTCGATCGCCTCCCGGATTTTGCGTTCTGGCATCCACGATTCTTTCGCCAGTGCTCGGGCTTCCTGGAACCTGATAGGTTGTCCACAGCCACGGTGGTGTTCCGCTATCGCCGAATTATTATGTTGTTGTAATCCTACATAGCGTTCGTGTTCTGCTACTTGTAAGCTGACAGGTCTCCCTGTTTGTCCTATGTAGGCGGCTGCACACTCACACCGTAGTTCGTAAACACCTGCAGTGTTAAGATTGTTCACTACATCCTTGGTGGAACCTATCATTTCGTGGATCCTGTGACTGCTTCGAAAAATCGGTTTGAAACCTCGTCGGCAGAGGACGTTGCCTAGCCGTTCACTTACGCCTTTTACATATGGTAAGTGTACCAGTGGAAGCTTCTCTTCTTTGCATTCTTCTCGTGTTCTGCTAGCTTTGATTTTAGCTACCTTTCTTATGATGTTGTCAAAAAAAAAAGGCTATGAGCACTATGGGACACAACATCTTTGATCATCAGTCCCCTATAACTTAGAACTACTTAAACCTAACTCACCTAACTACAGCACACAACACCCAGTCATCACTAGGCACAGAATATCCCTGACCCCGCCGGGAATCGAACCCGGGAACCCAGGCGTGGAAAGCGAGAACGCTACCGCACGACCACGAGCTGCGAACAATGTTGTCATCATAGCCGTTGGCACGACAGGTGCGTTGTAGCTCCTTTAAGTCTCCTTTGATGTTATTTTCATCGCTTTTCCGGTAGGCTCGGGCAGTTAACGTATCTGGTCTCACGGTGAAGCGGAATTTGGAAGCTTCCTCCAGCACTTAAATAGCCTGGACTAAAATATAAAGTTCACATATGAGACTAAAAACAATGATACCTTGCCATTTCTGGATGTGGAAGTATACAGGGCTGCCGAAGGTAAACTAGGACACAAAGTATACCGGAAACCAACGCACACTAATCGGTACCTGTACGCGGAGAGCCACCACCACCCAGCTCAAAAGTATTCTGCATACGTTAACTGCCCGAGCCTACCAGATAAGCGATGAAAATAATATCAAAGAAGAATTAAAGAAGCTACAACACACGAGAAATATTTAGAAAATAATAATTGGATAATTCCATAAACAAAGCGTACTTAGATCACGTTTTCTTTATTGCAATGACCCGTTTCATCCAAATTAGGCCCTCTCAGATCTAAAATACGGAGAGGGTATTTTTGATCTGAAGATGCCTTAATTCTGATGGAACCGGTAATTACAGTGAAGAATGCCTTATCTACCCTGTGTTTTGTTCATGAGATTACAAAATAAGATCGCCGTTTTCTTCCAAAGTCACATGCCACCTTTTCGTAATAATCGGGTTTCAATGCTTCAGTTTTTTTTCCCCACTTTTCATTCTTCAGATGCTTGCAACTTCTATCGACGAGTTGGGATTTTTGCAGAGAAAAACTTCAGAGGAAACGGCCGCTTTCGCGGTATTAATAAGACAGCGGAGGGGTGCAGGATTGACGGAAGAATGCCACAACTAAAATGTGGTCTGAAATTAGGAAGAGATGAGAAAAGTAAAAGAAGAACCGGTCGGGCGCCTGCTCGACGCGGCGTTCGCGTGTCTTCTCGCGGCACGCTTTACCAATTTGCAAGGCACCTTTCGTGCCCTTCAATCAACACGACCCAGTCCGTCCGACCGCTCTGACCCGCCAATCACGCCGGGCTCTGGGCACTCCCTTCTGAGCCTCCAGTAAGGCTTTCCTGTACCAACGTGGTACAAAGTAAATGGCATTGCTCCTCTTTCCATCTGCTGACGTGTAGGAATGAATTAGTTGTTGGTAACTTTGTCGCCTGCTCTTCACGCAGAATTCCCGAGAACTTTCGTCTTCGAATTAGTGCTACACTGCTTGTATCTTCCTCAACGAGAGGAAGACGTTTTAATTCAAAATGGTTCAAATGGCTCTGAGCACTATGGGACTTAACATCTATGGTCATCAGTCCCCTAGAACTTAGAACTACTTAAACCTAACTAACCTAAGGACATCACACAACACCCAGTCCTCACGAGGCAGAGAAAATCCCTGACCCCGCCGGGAATCGAACCCGGGAACCCGGGCGCGGAAAGCGAGAACGCTACCGCACGACCACGAGCTGCGGACCGTTTTAATTGATAGGGAAACTGTACATTAGCCGAGAATTAGTTAGCACATATCCTCACTAGGCGTAAATCGGCAAAACTAAACTCGGTATCTGTCGTGAAGACGGGTCTTGAACATGCCTTACAGTATTGTCCAGTTGATTTAAAGCTTCAGTATTACGTTTAACAGAACGACTTCAGACTCTGCTGCTTCATTTATAGAGCGTTCTAGTTGGTTCAAATGGCTCTGAGCACTATGGGACTCAACTTCTGAGGTCATCAGTCCCCTAGAACTTAGAACTACTTAAACCTAACTAACCTAAGGACACCATACACATCCATGCCCGAGGCAGGATTCGAACCTGCGACCGTAGCCGTCGCGCGGTTCCAGACAGCGTTCTAGTCTGACAATCATAAATGGGGACAGTCAAATTAAAACGAGAGAGACGGAAGAAAGTAAGGAATCTGTTCGTTGTTTCCAAAGTAATCGCCATAAGCCCATAACTGTGAGACAAGACGGTCAGAGTGTTCATAGAAAAATGCTTTCCGACCCACATGCTGTCAAGGCTGTTTCGATTACGCTGCAGAAGTTTCCCTGGGAAGCCCATACACGACTTCCATACAGTCCCGAGCTCTCCCCACCCGATTTCTATGTTTTTGCAGTCCTGAAGAAACACCTTCGTGACCGTCGATTTGCTTCAGAAGAATAAGCTCACGCCTGGGTACAATCATGGTTCTGAAAGCAACGGCAAACATTTTTCCATGAAGACAGTGACAATCTTTGTCTCTTGACAGTTATGCCGATTACTCTTCAAATAATAACAGTTTACTTGCTGTTTTCAATCCGTTTTTCATTTGACTGCCCCTCGTAACACCCACTGACAGCCAGTGTATCAGCCCAGATCTTTCTACTATATGACGCAGCATAAGGTCTTAGAAATGGCGTTAAACCGATATAACAACTTGTGCGTACTCCACTACATTTCTTATTAAAGCGAAAGCCATCGGAAATGCTGATTTTTGTGTGTGTGTGTGTAAATTCCTAAGGGTCCAAACTGCTTAGCTCATCGGTCTTTAGACTTACACACTACTTAAACTATCTTAAACTACGTTAAGAGCCACACACACACACACACACACACACACACACACACACACACACACACACACACACACACACACACAAGCGTGCGCGAGAGAGGGGGGACTCGAACATCGGGCGGGAGGGGCCGCGCAGTCCGTGACATGACGCCTCAAACCGCGCGGCCGCTCCGCGCGGCTCTGATCTTTTGCCTGCTGTTGGTGTTCATGGCTCCATTGTAGGTTGAGGAACATATGCTTTGTCATCAGGAATTATCCAACCGTTCCAGTACCCTTTATCTGGCCCGCCCGATTAGCCGTGCGGTCTAGCGCACTGCTTTCCGGGAGGGGTGGCGTGCCGGTCCCCGGCACATATCCACCAGGCGGATTAGTGTCGAGGTCCGGTGTGCCGGCCAGTCTGTGGGTGGTTTTTAATGCTGTTTTTCATCTGCTTCGGTGAATGCGGGCTGGTTCCCCGTATTCTGCCTCAGTTACACTATGTCGGCGATTGCTCCGCAAACACTTGCTCCACGTATGCGTACACCATAATTATTCTACCACGCAAACATTGGGTTACACTCGTCTGGTGTGAGACGTTCCCAGGGGGTCCACTGGGGGCCGAACCGCCGAACCGCACAATAACCATGGGCTCGGTGTGGGGCGGCGGTGGGGTGAGTGGACTACTGTAGCTTGTCGTGGGGTTGTGTACCACTGCCGTTTCTAGGTCCACACAATACAGTACCCTTTATCTAGAAAATGCTGGGTAGGGTCTTGTATGGTACTTCTCCAGTTACATGGAGATTCCATAACTGTATAAAAGCTATTGTTACGGTGGGCTTGTCATTCCCAGAACCATCTTAAGGGTACGGCCAGCACCTTCCCTCCCCCCTCCCCCTTCCTTCCGGGAAGGATTCTGTACACCCATTCTGTCTGTGTCTGGGTTACTTCTCACCGAGAAAGGTGGCGCAGTGGTTAGCACACTGGACTCGCATTCGGGAGGACGACGGTGCAAACCCGCGTGCGGCCATCCAGTGTTAGGTTTTCCGCGATTTCCCTAAATCGCTCCAGGCAAACGCCGGGATGGTTCCTTTGAAATGGCACTGCCGATTTCCTTCCCCATCCCTGACACAATCCCAGCTTGTGCTCCGTCTCTAATAACCTCGATATCGGCGGGACGTTAACCTCAGTCTTCCTTCCGTCCTTCCTTCTAGTGTACTTCGCGTGATAACGGCTTTCAGACTGTTTCCGAGTCGTGTAACTGTGTTTGAACTTGGGAACCAATCCGGTTTTTTCCTCGTTGGACGTGAAAAACCGCCTAAAAACCACATCTATGGTGGGTGTATTCGATTCAGAGATGACATTATCGATGGTAGTCTCAGAGGAAACAAGCGCTACGTACTATCGTATTTATTCTGCTCGATCTTAAAAATATTAATAAAAATTTCTCTGCGGTACTAAGTATGGCAGTGTTGATCATTCTTTTTGAGATGACTCTAGCCTGCGGTAATCAGGGCAGTTACATTAGCCTTTTTGCCACTGTAGTATCGTCTCAAGCAACAGCAATATTTGATTTCACACATTTCACGATGTTTCAATCAATATACTGTGTATGGTGGAGAATTACATTACTCAAATGGAGCTCAAATCCACAGTTTCTGTTTTTAGTTAGTAGGTTTTGTTTCTTACGTTTTTCCCTGCACGATGACCTTTAGCACGTGGTAAGTGTCTCACACGGCACGACTGGCTACAACAAAACAATGTCCTTGGTGTCACTCCGTCGTGGTTGCCTCACAAGAATACGTACTAAGCTAAGCGACATGTGCATGCGCTTGGCGATTATCGCAAGATGAAGCACAGTAGCTCCATTTCTTTTGTGTTTTACGAGATTTGTGATTATCTCCATTGTGTTTCCCTATCTTGTACAAATCATTTGATCTCTGTTTATAGTAATTCTGTTTTCCTAAATAATCCAAAAATGGTTCAAATGGCTCTGAGCACTATGGGACTTAACATCTGTGGTCATCAGTCCCCTAGAACTTAGAACTACTTAAACCTAAGGACATCGCAAAATTCTTTTCGAATTATACAGGATGTTTTGCATCAAATGTCAATGGAAGATAGATCATGTCACTGAGAACAACTTCTGTTGGAGGAAAAATGTTCTCCGACGCTCCGCGGCGATAGTAGGCGTCTTTTCATTTGTCGGCGCTAGGACGGCGAGATTTCACCAAATTACTAATCAAGTGTGCTACATCTGCGTACTCCCCACCCCACTAAACTGATAAACTGCTTTTTCAACAGGAGGACCATAAGAATGAGTGTCTCTAAGCGGAGAAAGATAGCTTAAAAAAGAATAATTTGGTTGGTCTTCCCCTTTTATGCAGAGCAGATAATGGGGTTTAGGCAAGTCAAATGGTAAACGCACAACATTGATACCACAGATTGCCTACGCCCTGCCTCTGTCAGGAACATAATTAATAGTAAAAAGACCCCTAAGTTGCTGGGAAGAGTTAATTAATACTTCTTCTCAAACAAAAGTTATTCCCCATGACGTGATCTGTCACGTCCAGACGTTTGATGCAACGAGTTTGAAACAACCTTCATACGAAGTAGACTGTCATCTGCAGATCTTGTCACTGTCCACTTTGCGCTAGGGCGCGGCTACGAAATTCTGTTTCACTTTCTTCCTACTTTTATGGTAAGCAAGAGTGGCGACATTTTGGGAACTTGTCTCGCACTCATTTTTAACAGCGACGTGCGTCGGTTTTGTGGTGAGACTTACGAGCGGGCGCTCAAGAGCGGCGATATGCAATTACCGCGCAGCAGCGTTCGGCTCTGAAAGAGATGGAACACAAAAACACACTACACGGTTGTTCAGCTGCCGGCACGCTTCCTGCGCGTGCGTTAAAACGCCGTCGAATTAGCGGCGATTACGACCGTCTGCAGGCGCGCAGCGATGCATAGATACAGCCGTCCCCACAAGTGGACGTGGAAGCCTACATGTGGACGTGTTACTGTATGCGTTTGGCCACGTCAGAACGTGGAATTTCACGTTGAGGAACATTGCTAAGCGAGGAAGGCAGAATCAGAAGCTTGATATTTTTGGATCGTGGAGAGGAAAGTGGCCAGTGACATGCAAAATCGCTTTCTACATCCACAACTTAAGACACCACATTGCGGTACCTCGTTAGATTTTGAAGCCTGTATTTGGTGCTTTTTACATCATAGGTACTATGAATGTAGGCTGCTTCAAAGCGCCGGCCGCTGCGGTCGAGCGGTTCTAGGCTCTTCAGGCCGGAACTTGTCTCGCACTCTTTTTTAAGAGTCCGATAGTGCTCAGAGCCATTTGAACCATTTAGTTTTGCCTTTATATGTCAAAGTTCTTTTGGCCTAGTTAACAAAGTTGTTTTTCTGGCAAGTGTTAATAAAAATCTTTATACGAATGATGTCCAAACACTATTTGGCTTGCCGGCCGCGGTGGTCTCGCGGTTCTAGGCGCTCAGTCCCGAACCGCGAGACCGCTACGGTCGCAGGTTCGAATCCTGCCTCGGGCATGGATGTGTGTGATGTCCTTAGTTAGGTTTAAGTAGTTCTAAGTTCTAGGGGACTGATGACCACAGCTGTTAAGTCCCATAGTGCTCAGAGCCATTTGAACCATTTGAACTATTTGGCTTCGTTGTTCTAGTACCAGGCAGCCTTATCCCAGCGTGATGATGATGATTTTGGTTTGTGGAGAACTCAATGTCGTGGTTATCAGCGCCCGGACAAATTCCCAGTCTTGTCACTTCCAGTCTCGCCATTTCCTGAAAGATGGTGAAGTTATGAGGACAGCACAAACACCCATTCCCCAGGCAGAGAAAATCCCCGACCCGAACGGGAATCGAACCCGGTACCTGGTGATCCAACTAACTACTTTTTTCGATCTCATTTTCTTCGTTATTGTTCACTGCATTTCTTGGGGCGGACGTCCCGTTCAAGTTCATTGTTGATCAGTTCACTCAGTTTTTTATTACAGAGGGCAGCTAAACCTCTGACCGAACTCTCTGAGACACCGTGCCGACATCCACTAGACCATGAACTGCGGCCCAACAGTGCTTACCACATACTAACAGTAAGTGACGACTAGGCTTACACTCCTGCACGCTTCATTAAGAGCGAGCGAGTCGGCGAGTATGAAGCGACTGCAGCGCCACAGTTCCCAGACTCGTCATACTCGTGGAACTACGGCGGTAACGAAGCAACGAGGCCCACGAGAAATACGCCGTGGCGCGTACGTCACAGCACGTGACACTGCAGGTCTCAACGAGTGCCGTCTTCGGCGGGAAGCTAGTAATTATTTCAGACGAGTTTGATAATTCTTGACTGGGTGTTTAAATGCATGTAAGTTCTCGATATCACATTATAAAATTAAGATCTTCAGTGGATATCTTTTCGATTAAATACTGAATTACTGGGCCCTGCACGGAGCCGAGCCTTCGCATATTGTGGCGAACAAGCAGACTAGTGTGACATCACTAGTTCATCTACATCTACATTTATACTCCGCAAGCCACCCAACAGTGTGTGGTGGAGGGCACTTCACGTGACAATTTCATTGCCTCCCTTTCCTGTTCCAGTCGCGTATGGTTCGCGGGAAGAACGACTGCCGGAAAGCCTCCGTGCGCTCTCGAATCTCTCTAATTTTACATTCGTGATCTCCTCGGAAGGTAAGGGAAGAAGTATATTCGATACCTCATCCAGAAACGTACCCTCTCGAAACCTGGACAGCAAGCTACACCGCGATGCAGAGCGCCTTTCTTGCAGAGTCTGCCACTTGGGTTTGCTAAACATCTCCGTAACGCTATCACGCTTACCAAATAACCCTGTGACGAAACGCGCCGCTCTTCTTTGGATCTTCTCTATCTCCTCTGTCAACCCTACTCGGTACGGATCCCACACTGATGAGCAATACTCAAGTATAGGTCGAATGAGTGTTTTGTAAGCCACCTCCTTTGTTGATGGACTACATTTTCTAAGGACTCTCCCAATGAATCTCAACCTGGCACCCGCCTTACCAACAATTAATTTTATATGATCATTCCACTGCAAATCGTTCCGTACGCGTACTCCCAGGTATTTTACAGAAGTAAGTGCTACCAGTGTTTGTTCCGCTATCATAAAATCGTACAATAAAGGATCCTTCTTTCTATGTATTCGCAATACATTACATTTGTCTATGTTAAGGGTCAGTTGCCACTCCCTACACATAGTGCCTATCCGCTGCAGATCTTCCTGCATTTCGCTACAATTTTCTAATGCTGCAGCTTCTCTGTATACTACAGCATGGAACTTCCAACACTATCTACTAGGTCATTTATACATATTGTGAAAAGCAATGGTCTCATAACACTCCCCTGTGGCACCCTAGAAGTTACTTTAACGTCTGTAGACCTCTCTTCATTGAGAACAACATGCTGTGTTCTGTTTGCTAAGAACTCTTCAACCCAGCCACACAGCTGGTCTGATATTCCGTAGGCTCTTACTTTGTTTATCAGGCGACAGTGCGGAACTGTATCGAACGCCTTCCGGAAGTCAAGGAAAATGGCATCTACCTGGGAGCCTGTATCTAATATTTTCTGTGTCTCATGAACAAATAAAGCGAGTTGGGTCTCACACGATCGCTGTTTCCGGAATCCATGTTGATTCCTACAGAGTAGATTCTGGGTTTCCAGAAATGACATTATACGCGGGCAAATAACATGTTCTAAAATTCTACAACAGACCGGTGTCAGGGATATAGGCCTATAGTTTTGCTTATCTGCTAGGCGACCCTTCTTGAAAACTGGAACTACCTGTGCTCTTTTCCAATCATTTGGAACCTTCCATTCCTCTAGAGACTTGCGGTACACGGCTGTTAGAACGGTGGGCAAGTTCTTTCGCGTACTCTGTGTAGAATCGAATTGGTATCCCGTCAGGTCCAGTGGACTTTCCTCTGTTGAGTGATTTCAGTTGCTTTTTCTGTTCCTTTCTATTCCTTTCGATGTCAGCCATTTTTTCTTTCCTACGAGGATTTAGAGAAGGAACCGCAGTGCGGTCTTCCTCTGTGAAACAGCTTTGGAAAAAGATGTTTAGCATTTCAGCTTTACGCATGTCATCCTCTGTTTCAATGCCATTATCATCCGAGAGTGTCTGGATATGGTATTTCGATCCACTTACTGATTTAACATAAGACCAGAACTTCCTGGTGCGGCGGCGCGGTTCTTTCCGTCCCTTTACGACGGACCTGCACCTACCTGTCAACATTGTCTCAGCAGATCATCAGTAGGAAAGCCGAGTGAAACCTACTGCACTTCGACCTGAAGCAGGCTGCAATTTAAGTCACTAATTTACGTTTCGGGAGAAACACGAAATAAAAGGTTGGAAATTTTGTCCTCAATTAATATATTCTGAAACTTAGGTGAACAAGTATCACTGCCAAGCCCGTGCTAGTCTTAACACAGTCACTCACAATCCCTTTCACTCACGTTAGCAAGTTTATGGTGTTGCATTTCCCGAACACGTAATAGCTACAAAAATACTGATTGTTTTTGATTGAGAATGCTGACCAAATATTAAGTCTGTCGGTACCAAATGCAGTCACAGTTTCTAGCCACCGACCTGCTCAATACGCCACGCGGAATATATGTCTTTTTCTCGTCGCAAAATTCACTTAAAAATTCCGAAATTTCTACACACACATCGGAATAATTATGCCGTCACTTTCCAACACTTTTGATGTATGAAACACTGCTAGATCTGGCAACTTATCGTTTCCATTTGAACTACTATCGCACTCTTTCATGGCTAGGCTTCGACTCCTGTCTAGAATACTCTAAGTCTTCTCTACCAGCAGAGAAAGGCGCGCGAAGAATATTGCTTTACCATTGGTGAGTTTACTCAGCAGCCAATAGCAAAACAACATTCTCCCGCGTCAGTCCGCGCTTTTCATCCATAACCAATCGAAAAATAGTAAACCTAACGACCGCACTTTTTACCGACGTAATTATCTAATATGCTGAAATTTTGTTTATGCATAACGTTATTTACTATTGTTGTTTATACCTGAATTAACTTTCCCTTTACCATAAACTTACTTTACAAATCTATTCTACAAAAATCCCCTTTGTCCATATCCATACTTCTTCGGAATGTTCCCACACTAAATCCCACTACATAATTCGTTAAACAATTATCTTCATATTAACCTTAAACCACACTCACGCATCATTCATACTGCTAAAACACATTTATAACATTTTACATACACAAAAAGACATAATAACACTTTATGAAAATACTAGAACAGTTTATAAAAAACATTATTATTGTAGTGCACTCTAGTGGGGACAATCGAAACTAAAATCACAGTCCCCCTATCCAATATTGTCCTCTATCGGCTGATACATAAACTACGTGCGCGTCCAGTCTCGCGTCATCCTCTGCCACCATCCATCTCTGAGACACATCTCCCACTTAACCATGTCCAAGGCAGGGTCGTTATATGGCGCTACGCTTCACTGGGATTTTCTGTCAAGTCGCTACATAGAATTTTGCTTTCGAATTCACTGAACGCTTCACGCATAGCCCTCCTTACGCTAACTTTGGTTGCAGGGCCTTATATCTCGTTGGCCCCGCGAAGGAAGCCCGTTAGCACTGATGCAACAGCGTCGCCTTGTGCTGTGAAGTATGCAACCCGCAACGTTAGGCTCACACTCCCTCCGTTTCAGATCTCTCAGGGACTGGCGCGGCGGGACTGTTCGGTCGCTGCGGTGAGCGGCGAGCGATTGACACGTCACGAGGGGCGCGGAGCCTGCGCTGAGCTACGACCGGCCGCCGGCCACGTGTGTTATTACGCAGGTATTTATACGTCGCCGCGAGACGCCGTATACATCAGCAGCGGCCGTATACTCTGGCGGCGGGGCGCGCTATCCGGGGACGATCGCCCGGCCGTGGGCGGGTCGCGCACCGGAAACCCGCTGCGTAAAGCATGCGCCGTAAAGCATGCGCCGTGAAGCCCGCGCGCGCTACCTTCGCCCGGACGGCGTTGTCTGCGGGTGCGATCTGGACCGGCGTATGCCCCGCGAATTGATGAACTCTCTCGGTTAACGAGGCGGCGGAGCGGAACGCCAGCGCCATTCAAACGAAGGTCTCGCTCCACTGCTCTCGTGACAAAAGGGACCGCAATTAATTTCGTTTTGCGTGTTCACTAGCCTGTGAGATTGAATCGAAACAAACAGATGGACTAGGATTCATCGCACTGTAGTCTAAATATTCCGTGCCAGTTTTCGTCGTCGTTTCCGTACTGCACATCACTGGGGAGGTAGCAAAAGGATGAGAACTGGTACCAGTCCTGTTCTTAATTTATGTAAATGACATGCCTTCTAGTTTTACAGGTGATTCTAAAATATTTCCGTTTGCTGATGGAACTAGCTTGTTAGTAAAGGATGTTGTGTCAACGTTGGCACTGTTCCGATTGGTGCAAATCAAGGCATAAGTTCACGGCTTGATGAAAATGAACTAAAGCTAAATCACATTAAGATCTAGTTTTTAAAGTTTCTAACACACAATTCGACAGAAAATGTCGTTTTAACTACTCAGAATGATTAGCGAGACTGAACAGTTCAAATTTTTAGGTGTTCAGATATATAGTAAACTGTCGTGGATAGCCCATGTTCATGATCTTGTTCAAACACATAATGCTACCATTTTTACCGTTAGAACAGTATCTAAAGTAAGTGATAGCACGACACAAAAAGTAGTCTACTTTGCTTACTTTCATTCGCTTATGACGTGCGGTATTATGTTTTGGGTAACACTCTCTCTCCCCCCCCCCCCCCCTCTCTCTCTCTCTCTCTCTCTCTCTCTCTCTCTCTCTCTCTCTCTCTCTCTCTATATATATATATATATATATATATATATATATATCTATATATATATATATATATATATATATATATATATATATATATATATATATATACAGAGAGAGAGAGAGAGAGAGAGAGAGGTGGGGGGGGGGGGGGAAGAGAATGAATCCGGCCGCTGTAGCCGAGCGGCTCTAGGCGCAACAGTCTGGAATCGCGCGACCGCTACGGTCGCAGGTTCGAATCCTGCCTCGGGCATGGATGTGTGTGATGTCCTCAGGTTAGTTAGGTTTAAGTAGTTCTAGGGGACTGATGACCTCAGAAGTTAAGTCCCATAGTGCTTGGAGCCATTTGAATTTTAATCGAATGAAGTAATATACATACATATATATATTGCTGACAGTTGCTTGTTGCTTATGTACCGTGCTTGTATGATGCAAGAAGCAACTGTGAGCAATGTGTACGTGGACATAGCCTGTTACACGAGGTGCTTCATGTTTTTAAATATTTTAGTTTTGACAAACCTTTTATAATGTGTTATATTTTCATCCACGTGACATCTTGTGCGTGAACTTGACGTAAAATGAATATCTTTTACAACAAAAGATTTTAAATCCTGTATAATCTGTTGAAAACGGTTGACTTACATGAAAAAATTTTATGCGCTCTTGGCTGTTTAATGGTTTTTAAGCAACATAGCGTGAAATAACCGCAGAAATCAATGTGGGACGTACTGCGAATATATCCGTTAGGAGAGTGCGGCGAATTTGGCGTGTTAACGGACTATGGCAGTAGGTGACCAATGCGAAAGCTTTTGCTATCAGCACGACATCACCTGCAGCGCCTCTCTGGGGTTCGTGACCATATCGGGTGGACCCTAAACGACAGGAAAACTGTGGCCTGATCAGATGAGTACAGTTTTAGTTGGTAAGAGCTGACGGTCGAGTTCGAGTGTGACGCAGACCCCACGAAGCCATGGACGCAAGGGACTGTGCAAGTAGGCGGTGAGTCCATAGTGGTGTGGGCTGTGTTTACGTGGAATGAACTTGGTCGACTGGTCCAACTGAACCGATCACTGACTGGAAATTGTTTTGTTCAGCTACTTGAAGATCATTTGCAGCTATCCATGGACTTCATCTTCCAAACAACGATGTCATGACAACGCGGCACAACTGTTCGAGATTGGTTTGAAAAACATTATGGACAGTTCGAGAGAATGATATAGCCACCTGCAAAGCCTGACATTAATCCCATCGAACATTTGTGGGATGTAATTGAAAGGTCAGTTAGTGCACAACGCTTTGGAAATTATAGACGGCTAAAGAGGCACCATGGCTCAATATTTCTTCCGTGGCGTCCAACGACTTATTGAGTCCATGCCACGTCGAGTAACTGCACAATGCTGGGCAAACGTAGGTCAGACACGATATTAGGAGGTACCCAAAGACTTTTACGCTTGAGTATAAGCCTCGTTTCGGTATGTTTACGTATCAATACGGCTTCAGCTCAGTCGTGCTAGCGTTTCTCGGTGTCACATGTAGCATATTTATTAGGCACTTTTCTATTTTAAAGTCATACCTCGAACAACTATGATGCTGTAGGTAATTTAATAATAAATAGAAAAATCGGTCTAGATGACAAATGGTGCCTTATTTTTCTCGTAACTGTTTCCAGTCGTAGATAGACCACCTTCAAACCGGAATGTATCTCCATTGGGGCGATGCTTGGAGCCGATCGCAGAGCTATTGTACATGCTAACAGCGCATGTTACTTTTTTCTTAGTTGGAGTAGCTTAACACAAACTTTTTTGATCCTGCTATGGCGTGGGCTAGGCGTACGAGTATCTTTGCAATAGTTGAGTTGGTTGTTGACACACTGTTTTACACATTCACCAAGTCTGGCTTCAGTTCAGGCTGTTTCACCTGTACGTTAGTATCTTCACAAACGTTAGTGTTGTGGTGTTGGTTAGTTTGAAAGCATGTCTTCTGTAAAGCTGTTGGTAAGTAATGTAGTGTAGTCCAGAGTAGTGTAGTGATAGCGTAGGACAGCAGATGTGGCGAGACTCACCCAAGGCGCACTGCAGTCGCCGCTGAGAGGCTGGAAGGCGGGCACGCAGCGGAACGTCATGGCGGGCAGCGTGCCTCTGCCTCTGGTTCACAACTTACCTAGAACAGACCAAACGCCTAGTTAGCGCTCTCTGGTTCACAACTTACCTAGAACAGACCAAACGCCTAGTTAGCACTCCCTGGTTCACAACTTGCCTAGAACAGACTAAACGCCTAGTTAGCGCTGTCTGGCTCACAGCATGCCTAGAAGAGGCCAAGCGCCTGGTTAGCACTCTCTGGTTCACAACTTGCCTAGAACAGACCAAACGCCTAGTTAGCGCTCTCTGGTTCACAACGTGCCTAGAACAGACAAAACGCCTAGTTAGCACTATCTGGCTCACAACTTGCCTAGAACAGACCAAACGCCTAGTGAGTGCTCTTTGGTTCACAACTTGTCTAGAACAGACAGAACGCCTAGTTAGCGCTCTCTGGTTCACAACTTGCCTAGAACAGACCAAATGCCTAGTTAGCGTTGTCTGGCTCACAACTTGCCTAGAAGAGACCAAAAGCCTGGTTAGCACTCTCTGGTTCACAACTTGCCTAGAACAGACCATAGGCCTAGTTAGCGCTTTCTGGTTCACAACTTGCTTAGAACAGACAAAACGCCTAGTTAGCATTCTCTGGTTCACAACTTGCCTAGGGCCCAGCAGTCAATCAGTTAACACTCTCTAGTTCACAACTTAGCTAGATCAGACAAAACACCTAGTTAGTGCTCTCTGGTTCATAGCTTGACTATAATAGACCATAGAGCTATCTAGCGTCCTCTAGTTCACAGTTTGATAACAGACTTAACACTTAATGGTCGGAAAGAGCTGCAGGCGAGCTTTTCTAAGACATAGTGACTGAGAGGGCAGCAGCCGCATCAAATAATACACATGTACTACCTGTAAATACTGATCTTACAACACTACACATACAGAACCAACCGGATGTCCGCTATCCGCTGGTACGTACTAGAAGTTTTTACTTCATTCATACTATCGACACTGACACCTCACCAGTGACTGCAACCGAAACCGGTTACCATGTATAAATGAATCGTGGCTCGGTCTATATTAAGATCAGTTTTTATAATAAGCAGTTACTGCTCGTCCTTGGACACTACGTCTAACATTAAATCCTGAACTATTAGCTACAGTAAGTCTGTGAAGTTACAGTTAAAAATATTAGGAGATTTAGAAATATAACAAGACAAAGTCATTAGAAGAAATAGTATCAAAATAAGAGCGATAATAATATTATGTGGTTCTTTGTTATCTTACGAGGTTAATATAAAGTATTGTGAAGTTATTATAAGGGTCCTGCTAGGAGTTTGAAATCGTGTCATTAATACGTAACTTGTTTGTGAGTGTTCTATCTGTACCACAGTTACTGTTGTTAAGGTATTACGAGTAGTTCATCATAGTTGCATCACCATGGCAACGTTTATTTTCGCTCGTTTCATGTTCCTGATAATTCACATGACTCGTTTCTATTGATAAATTTTTTATGGAAGATCACATCTGTCTGTCTCTCTCTCTCTCTCTCTCTCTCTCTCTGTGTGTGTGTGTGTGTGTGTGTGTGTGTGTGTGTGTGTGTGTGTGTGCCTGAATGGCAGGTGCTAGGTAGGTAATAACGGATGGCCCTAATAATTGCCCAAGCCATAGACGGCTAGTTACCGGACTTGCTGCATGAGAACTTGCTCGTGTGGGAACTATGCATAGACTGCTTCAGCTACAAGTCAACTGTCGTTAATCTGATGCGCTGATTAGATCCGCGAGTGCCTCACCTAGCTATTTCCAAGCAGCGATTGTACGAACTTTGACACATGTGAATGTTGTCATTAATTACGTGCCTCAGGTAACGGTCTCTATTCAGCGCGCTTTCATCAGCGCAATGCACTTCGTTTAGAGCCCACTGCCCGTGGACAAAGGAGGCACACATTACAGTTTGTCATTCTAGGGAATCACATTAAGTCATCTCAGTATTCGTAAGGGTTCATTTGCATATGTAATCCTCCCAACTTTCCTAACTTGATCTTAACGTATTCAGTTCCGGAAAGTAGTTGTCACGGAAGTCAAAGTACGGAGCAGCAGCAAGACGCATGGCGACTGGAGTGACGTAAGGTGTGACAGTGGACAGGTGCTCTGGGAGGCGTGTGGTAGTCGCCAAGGCGGCAACAGCGTCACGACTCAATCAGCCGCGTGGGCGGACCGGCGGAAGGCGGCCCGCGGCGGCAAATGTCAAGGAGACAGGAGGCGGGAGACGGGAGGCGGGGGGCGGCCAGAGGTCACTGGACAGCGGGTGACGGGGGGCGGGGGGCAGCGGGCGGGGGGCGCTGCGGGGGTGGCCAGCAGGAACAGGGGAGATGGTGGCACGTCAGAGCGCCGCGCATAGCAGGAGCAGTGGCCAACGCAGGCGAACAGTCGGAATATGGGACACAAGCAGGTGCGTGGTCTGGGTTCGGTGCTTTGAGTGCTGTGAGGGAAGAGTGGGGGTGGGGGGGTGGGGAAGGTGCAATACTTCGTTAGTGTCTGTCTGTCTGTCTTTAGATTAGATTAGATTTACTTTCATTCCAATTGATCCGGAGGAGGTCCTCCAGGATGTAGAACATATCAGAAAAACAATAATACATGACAAATATTTACAACTGAAATGAATAAGCTAATATACCTTCCACGGGTCTCAAGCGCAATGACCGTAATTTTTTTTAATGAACGCTGTATGAAAGAATCATTTTACAAACACTAATGCACTGAATTTAAAATAAAAAAAGTTTTTTATTTGTAAGGTAATAAACGTGTTACAGAACTACTACGATACTTATTTACAGTGAACACATTACTGCACTGAAATGGTGCAGAACTTATATATATCAGCTGGTTCTACTGACTGAGAAATTCATCATTGGAGTAGATGGGGTTGGCCACCAATAAATCCTTTAGGCTTCTCTCAAACTGAATTTCATTGGTTGTTAAGCTTTTTATGGCTGCTGGCAAGTTACTGAAAATGTGTGTTCCTGAGTAATGCACACCTTTTCGTACAAGAGTGAGTGACTTTAAATCCTTGTGAGGGTTATTCTTATTTCTAGTATTGATTCCATGAATTGAGTTGTTGATTTGAAAAAGTGATACCTTTCTCTCACTCTCACTCTCTCTCTCTCTCTCTCTCTCTCTCTCTCTCTCTCTCTCTCTCTCTCTCTCTCCCCTCCCCCTGCCTGCCCCCCCCCCCCAAGCCCCAATACACACTGAGGTGACAAAAATCAGAGCATAGCGATTTGTACATATACAAATGGCAGCAGCATCGCGTACACAAGGCATAAAAGGACAGTGCATTGGCGGGGCTGTCATTTGTACTCGGATGATTCATGTGAAAAGGTTCACGCATGATTATGGCCGCAAGACGGGAATTAACGGACGTTGAACTCCGAATAATAGTTGGAGCAAGACGCTTGGGACATACCATTTCAGAAACAGTTAGGGAATGCGATACTCTGAGATGCACAATGTCAAGAGTGTGCCGAGAATTTCAGGCATTACCTCTCAACGCGGACACTGCAGTGGCCGCCTGCCTCCACTTAACGACCTAGAGCAGCGTTATTTGCGTACAGTTGTCAGTGCTAGCAGGCTAGCAACAGTACAGGAAATAACGACGGACGTACGCGCGAGGACAGTGGGGCAAAATTTTGCGTTAATGGGCTATGAAAGCAGACGACCGACGTGAGTGCCTTTGCACGAGACCGTCTGCGCTGCCTCTGCTGGGCTCGTTGCTATATCGGTTGTAACCAAGAGGAGTGGAAAACCATAGCCTGGTCAGATGAGTCCCGACTTCGGTTGGTAAGAGCTGATCGTAGTGTTCGAGCGTGGCGCAGACCCCACGAAGTCACTGACCCAAGTTGTCTAAAAAATGGTTCAAATGGCTCTGAGCACTATGGGACTTAACTACTGAGGTCATCAGTCCCCTAGAACTTAGAACTACTTAAACCTAACTAACCTAAGGACATCACACACATCCATACCTGAGGCAGGATTCGAACCTGCGACCGTAGCGGTCACGCGGTTCCAAACTGACGCGCTTAGAACCGCACGGCCACACCGGCCGGCCCCAAGTTGTCTACAACGCCCTTTGCAAAGGTGGTGGTGGCAGCTTAATGGTATGGGTTGTGTTTGCGTGGAATGGACTGGGTCCTCTGGTCCAAATGAACAGATCGTTGATTGGAAATAGTTATGTTCGGCTATTTGGAGACCATTTGTAGCCACTGATGGACTTCACGTTCCGAAACAGCAATGGAACTTTTACGGATTATAGTGCCTCATGCCACCGGGCCACAATTGTTTGCGATTTTGTAGAAAATATTCTGGACATTTCGAGTGACTGGTTTGGTCACTCAAGTCACCCGACGAGAATCCATCGAAAATTTATGGGGCATAACGAGAGGTCAGTGCGTGCCCAAAATCCTGCACCGGCAACGATTTCGCAATTAACAGACGGCTATATAGGCAGCATGGTGCAGTATCTAGTGGCGATATTTTTCTTTTATATTTCATTTTTTCACAATTTTCTGTAGATGTTTGAATTTTGTCCTTTAGAAATTGTAGTAGGACATAATTTTACTTTCATTGTGTGGAGGGGTCTTTCTACATTTTGAGCTTTCATTACGTCCAATCTTTCTCTCTGAATATGTGAAGCAGGCATAGGTGGCACAAAAGAAGAAGTCAGATTGCACTGTGTGTGTGGGGGGGGGGGGGGGGCGGATGGGGGAGGGGGGGGAGGGGCGTGGCAGTGTTTATGGAATAAAAAGATTTCCGATGTGAAGAAATAGCACACCAGTTGCGTTGAAAAACAGTTTTTAAAGCAACTATTGTACTATTTCTTCACATCGGCATTCTTCAAAAACAGTTGCTGCAAATGATGGACAAAAGTCTGAATGACAAAATTGGTCTTTTCGGTGGGAGGAGACGTTTGAGGGGAAATGCTGACGTAATCGGCGCTCGGCGCTACCAACAGAAACTGTAACGTTTAGTTTCACCACGCAATTTTGACACTGCAAGTGCTAGGCCGCTGGTGTTGGCTGAAGTGGGACAACTGGAAAGTGGACCTGGGGTATTCCGGACAAATCCGATACGTGGAGAAACCTTTTATTGTGCCACTTACATGCAGTTACCTTGTTCATAAAGTGGTTATCGAGAGCGTAAATGTGCATCGTTTTCCTTTCAGTTCCTGCTCTAAGGGGGATAGGCAGGCTGCTAGCTTGGTGATGTACAGAATATCTAATAATAAATCAATACTTAAATATACAGCTCTAGAACTGGCAGTATATTTACAATGTGAAGCTGATATTTTTATGGGACAGGACTTCGATATATCGAAGCGTTATCTGATACATCAAGAGCCGATAATGATACGATTTTAAATATCGATATAGCTGATTACCGATATTTGTAAAAATACCAGCAGAGTTACTACCTAGGCGGACAACTGTAACTTCGGCGGCATCCTGTGTTCTAAGACGATTGCGTTCCCTTGGGCTGAAACTTCCAAATCAGTTGGGAAGCTGGGTTCTTGACAGAACACCGCTCTCTGTAGCGTTCCCCTGCCTGAGTGGCATAACGCATGTCTTCAACACAATAAAATAAAATTAATGCGTATGCAGCTCTTAATAAAGATTTGCCTTGGCTGTACAGAACACAGGATGAACATTAATAAAACTGACAAACTGCAGGGACAGATTGCTGACTGGATATGGAGAAAGAAAAGGTTCTAAGAACACGTGTCTCGGAATGAATCGTTGCTACGGTAGATAGCTCTGGCGAATGACAGTTCTTCTGACCACGTGACATGTGTTCCTTGTGTGTTGCAGGCTGTCTAAGTAGCAGAATGGTCCGGTATTCATGTCAAGACCAAGCCGAGGCGGTGTTTGTGTAGGGCCAAGCAGATGGAAACGATCGAGAGGCAGCACGGCTATACCAAAGACACCAGCCACATCACACAACGTTTGAGGCCCTTATTGGGCGTCTGTATGGTCATGGGTCCCTTCAGACAGACGAACGTGCAGAGAGGCGGCGGACTGTGCGTACGTCAGATTTGGAGGGCCGGGTTCCGCAGGATACTGATACGAATCCTAGTACAGGTGATTCTAAAATATTTCTGTTTGCTGATGACACTAGCTTGGTCGTAAAGGATGTTGTGTGCAACGCTGGCGTTGTTTCAAATTGTGCAGTCGAAGACAAAAGTTCGTAGCTTGTAGAAAATAAAGTAATACTAAATCACAGTAAGACTCCAACAAAACCTGGCGTTTTAGTTCATAAACATTTTATACTATCTGTTATTACTTTTCTGTAGCAATTTCATGTACTGACACGTTCCATGAGCATGGAGACTTGTTCCTCAATTTGGCCCTACGGAACTAGACTTGTAAAATAAATAAATAAATAACGGGCTCCAAGCAAGAGCGTGCTAACATGTCGTAAGCCAAACCTGATCATGTTTATCCTGCATGATACCCGCCACTATCCCTACCAACAGCAAACCCATGGAGGCCACTTTGGACATATGTTGTGACGTGGATGCATTGCAGCTATGTACTGTATTCCGGGACGAATTATTGTCGTTGCATGCACAATGTCCATTTCCGGACACATGATCAAAGTATCTTTTTTTTTTGCATTTACAGTCATGAATCCGTCCCTGGGTTTGCCGGTTATATTAATGTCCACCCTGTATATCGTTTTAGAGTACCTCAATATCCATACTGTAAATAAGAACACATAATTGTGATTGTGAGATTCTTTTTCATTATTGTAATAATTGTTCTCTTAACTTAACATTCTCCATAGATGTGTATTATGTGTACCTCCACTTCGTTGGTGAACATTGTACCAACATAAATTAAGTAAGGACGGTTGACTGAATGAGGGGTGCTCATTTTCCTAGCGTTTCCATGTGGCTACTGTCACCTCCAGCAAGTGAAAAGGTTACGATGCTCTGGGGGTACCTGTACCGTGTGTTACTACAATAAGACAAAAGTCAGTTTTGTGTTAAGGTTTTAATAACGTCATGTTCATACGACTGGTACACTCTGATACACTTGGAACACGTCTTGAGGAGAGGAAGGAGATTGCCGAATAAAAATATACGAACAAAGTTAGAAGAAGGGCAGTCATGCTGGTTGATGTGACCGTGGTAGCTGGACAACATTTGTTTAGCACATTTTTTTGTATTTTGCTCCTGGACAAAAAATAATTTGGGATTGTCAAGAGAAATAGACACCCTGTATAATTCTGAACCTAAATACTTGGAGACTGGTAGCTTTGCAGTTTAGTCTCTTTAATTTCCAAACTAACCAACGAATACTCGGGACACACCGTACATTTCATTGGAAAATCCGTTCTGCCATCGTACCTGTGTAATGTTTAAATACTTCTAGTACCACTACAATACAATCATAGATTGTCCGGAGGCAAATCTTATCTGTCACCCTTGCTTCTCTGTCTTCCATTTTCAGCAGGCATACAAGTGATCTTTGTCAGCGATTGGGAAAAAGAATTACATTACACTCCCGTCAAATAATCTTAACTAAATTTCACTTCCTGTAACTTCCTAGTGCAGCAGAGACACATACGCGAGCCTGAGTAAGAAATTTCCTGTTGATAGGTGGCCTCATTAGGAAACGCAACGAGCAGCTACCTCGCTAAACTAACACTTTTTCTCCGAGTAACAGAGCATGGTTACTTCTATTAAGTCCAACTTGGATTCCGAATTGTCCTGCCTTCTTATGGTATTTCTGCTGTTTCCAAAGCCCGAGCCACTGACCTCCGACCTCTAGCATATAATTACGAGGATATCGTCTTACACATAACAGGCAAACTATGTTTTCCTGAACACCTCCCTGGTTAGCGCTAATTTAATAAAGTGAAAAATAAAGAAAATAGAAAGGGGCGGGACCGACCTTAAATTAATGCTCATCCGCGTTAGCAGGGGGTTATTTATAGAGAGGAGGACTGCTATTAACTCTGTTAGTGCAGAGTAATGTGGTAAGCGGCGGTTATTAGGAGCCGCCTGGGGGGGGGGGGAGGGGGGGCGGGAAGATGGAGGACACCCCGAGGCAAAAGGGCGCTGAGACACAGCGGGGGGCCCCGGTGATGCTCGTCGCTGAAGACGAACTCGGGACAGCCGTTGAAACGTTACACACACCTCTGCGTCGTGACTTTTCACGCTGTAGGAACTGATGGACGATTGACGCAGCTCATTAACGAACAAAATTCCGGTATTCAACGTGCATTACGTTCGTCACCTTCCTGAATGGAAAGTATCGCTAGGTGGAAGTAGATGATAAGGCAGACGCAAGACTGCTCGCTACCCAAACATTTTGAGGTAGTGAGGTTGCTCCCAGACAATGCAGGTCTGCCAATTTCCTGTTTGATGTGACCTGCCACGACTTTCTCTCCCTCTCTAAACTCTTCATCTCAGAGTAGCACTTAACCCAACGTCTTCGGTTATTTGTTAGATATATTCCAAACTCCCTATACCCTTAGAATTTTGTTGTCACCGGCTCCTTCCTTATACAAGCTTTTCCCTGACGTCTTAACACCCGTCTTACCATCCTGTTTCTTCTTCTAATCACAGTGTTCCACTTTTTTTTTCCCTTGCCGATTCTCTCGAGAATCTTCTTATTTCTTAACCTATCATGCGAGATAACACACAAGCAGAACACCAACGCCTGAAATCAAGGAAGTCATCGTGGCACACAGCATACAACTGCTTCCAGTCCTAGTTCAGTGTCAGCCATTCATGGAAAATACAGTGGGAGCAGTCATCTGTAGTCAACAAACATCAAGTCGAGAACCCTTCCACCCGGATAAGAGATTCCGATCTTCTCAGGGGGGGCAAGTCAGATGAGGTTATCTAAGGCCCACGTGGTGATGGGCTCGTTCTCCAGGTTACGACTGTGGTGACCCCTTACAATCAATCCACTGTACCGTTGTTGGCTGTCCTTTCCGGGCGTACAAAGGAACGATAACGGACATTCAATACGCATCCGACAAAGCGATCGAATGAAATAGAGAACTAGATCTGGGCACGTCAGGTTTTACGAGCCTGTGACACTGCTCATTCGTGCACAAATGTCATATATATATCACCACCTTATCTATTCTTCCACATCTATCATCTAGCTTCTCCTCCCACTGCATTCCCCTTTGGTTCAAATCATCCTTCATCTGTTCTCTCTATCTTTTTCGTTGTCTTCCGATTAGCCTTTGTCCAGATTCAGTCCATTCTAGGGCTCTTCTCGGAAGTCTTTATGGCCCCATTCTTTTAGTGTGGCCAAACCATTTATGTCTGTTTCGCTCCATAGTTTATTCTAGGAGCTCGATTTGCAGGGTGTTTCGTATTATTTCATTCCTTATTCTGCCCCTTCTCGTCTTAGCCTGGATCCCTGGTAGAAAGCGCATCACTGTTGCCTGTATTCTGTTGAGATTCTTCTTTGTCCAAGTCTAACATTCTTATCCATAGGTCAAAACTGGCAGATAATATGAGTTGTATATCGTTATCTTTGCTTTGGTAGGTATTTTCCAGATTCTAATTATATCCGATTTACAGTCATTATTGTGTATCGGACATAATTACATCTTGATTTTTGCTTTGGTAAATATTTTCCAGTTTCTAATTATATCCTATCCACAGTCATTATTGTGTGTCGGACATAATTAGAAATTGGAAAATGTCTGTCAAAGCAAAGATCAAGATATATAACTCATATTATCTGCCAGTTTCGAACAATTTTCTATTATCTCCGCAATTTTATTCTTGATGTTTCCTTTCTTGGTTAATTTAGTTCCTTCGATACTTGAAAGAAACTACTTTTTAATAAATTTTCCATTGCAAGTTAAATCCTTCATTTTTTTCATTTTTCCTGCTTTAACATTACTTCAATTTTTTGTTAAGCTTATTTCCATGCACGCTTCTTGAATTACTCTCTACCAGGTATTTCGTTGTCCTTGCAAAATCTCCTCATTTTCCCCCAAATCATAACATCGTCTGCATACGCTATCATTTTCATATCATCTGTTGTTGGCTCCTGGCGAACCTTCCTTGTGATGTTGTCCATGACCGTTCTGTGCATTTCAAATCATTCTGATTTTTTGCCTGCTATTAAAACACAATTCAAGCACTTTTTGTTCACGTTTCGGATTCGCAGTTGCATTTCTTTCAACAATTACAGTCTGCTCAGACTTCGCCATATTTCTTCCGTTCTGACAGTGTCATAAGCCTTTTTGTATCTATGACTGGCCTACAATGTGTTACCAAATTCCCGTTTCTTTTCAACAACTTGTCTGGCTGTAAATGTATAATTCATCAGAAAGTAAATAAATAAAATGTTAAGCATGTTACTATTGTAACACATCTCAATCACTTTGATTCTCTGCTGAAGATAGCAGTGAACCCAATCTGCCTGCGTATACAATCAGTTCCGTGTGCAAGTGTGAGAAAATATCCTAAATATTCGCGTTACGTGTATATGAGACGGGATATGAGAATCATCCCTGTATTCATCTACTGGGATGTAGGAAATCGCCAAAAAACCAATCCAGGCTGGACGGCACACCGACCGCTTGTTAATCCGCCGGGCGGGTTTCTATCCGGGGCGGACGTACCACTCCCTCCCGGAAGTTGTCGCTTTAAAACGTGCGGCTTTTGTCTTCAGGTTTTCCAGTAGTTCATGATTCACTTTCATTCCATGCCTTTATCAAGGTGTACATTTTCAGAAATTTCTTCGTCAGGTTAAGTCCTATTTTTGACACCATAAAACAATTTTTCAGTAAGGAATGCCCTCTTTTGCTGTGATTCATTGCTCCTATCATTCTTGCTTCGTCCGTTCTGCATTATTTATATTCCAAGGGAGCACATTTTGTTCACATCGTCTACCATCTCGTCTCTAAATTTGACGATCATCGATAACCTCATTTATGCTAACTCACTTCCTTATTTTCGGCTGTAGCACAATAAAGAAGGAGGTTATTACCAACTTTTAAAATATGTGTCGAATAACCTAAATCAGCACCACAACATTTCCTCCAGAAATTAAACGACCTGGTTTGATGCCAAACTACGTTGTTTATTAACATAAGTGAAAACGCTGCCGTCAAGAATTTACGAGGCAATGCCATCGTGGACTTAACGAAGATCTGAACGTAGCGTGGGCACCACATATGATGTAGCAGGAACCAATGGAATGTATCAAAAGAGGGAGGATTCGGCGTATAAAATGCTGCGTTGACCACTGGGTACAACATTTCAACTTTTGTTGTACACGTGCGTGGGTTGTAAGTTAGGGGGCGAGGATGCACGACCCCTGGGATTCGACGCCCACCAGCTGGAAACGGATGCGCGAGCTATCCCCCTTGATAGCAAACCGGTCTGCGATCGGCCGAAGGAAAGTCTCAGAAATACCTGCTGCGCAATCCAATTGCTGTACGGCGGCGGTCGTCGTTTGTTTTCATTCTTCTCGTTAAGGCTGCCGCTTCGTACTTCCAAAAGCGGAACGGCTGCTATTATTGCCGCAGGGTCGCACAGAATATTTCTAGGGTCATCGAAAGGGAAAGCACAAAGCAGCTATTAACTAGGCTCGACATTCGATTCGAACGGTCTAAACGATAGAGTGGAACTGGTTGTGAAATTTATGACGTGGCAAGGGCTCTAAGCTACTTTTCAGTTTTTGAAAGGTACACTGAAAGGCCAAAGTTGTAAATTTCGATGATTTCATTGGAGCTTACACTAACATCTAAACGCGCGTTTAATCCCGTAGTGTTTCCTGTATGAAATATACAGGGTGCTTAAAAAAAGGTTATCCGAATGCACAAGACTATATCTTCTACATGAATGACGGTATAAATTTGGGGTAAATACAAAGTTTACTTCGTAGCTTTTATTTTCGGAAGATCCATCCGATTTTACAGGGGTGTACAGTTCCATACTGTCGCCTTATGAACAAAATGCGATCGCACAGAATTCCAGAACAGCTGTACGACTGGACTGAAGAATTTCTGCCAAACACAGGGCACTATGAAACTTCCTGACAGATTACAACTGTGTGCCGGACCGAGACTCGAACTCGGGACTTTTGCCTTTCGTGGACAAGTGCTCTACCATCTGGCTACGCCATGTCTCCGCTAAGCTGTGAGGATGCGGGTGAGTCGTGCTTGGGTAACTCAGATGGACGCCGGCACGGTAGCTCAGCTTGTTCGGTCAGAGGGCTGTGTGCTCTCTGTAATAAAAATAAAAAAAACTGAGTCAAGGAATCAACGATCAACTTGAACGGATGTCTTATGACGTCCGCCCAGATCAAAACGCAACAAACTATATCGAACAAAATGAAAAAAGGAAAAAATCGTAGAGCAGTTGTCCGCAAAAGCAAAGGTACCGAGTTCGAGTCTCGGTCCGGTATACAGTTTCAATCTCCCAGGAAGTTTCATAGCAGCGCACACTCCGCTGCAGAGCGAAAGTCTTATTCTGGAAACGGGGCGCTATGTTATTCTTAGTAGAGAGAAATCCTTAGACGAACTTCGGGCATATCGCATGGGGCCACTGCTTTTCACAATATATAAAAAGGATCTAGTGGATAACGTCAAAAGTTTCTGTAGGCTTTTCCAAGATGACGCTGTTGTAAACAGAGTGGTTGCAACACTAGAAAATTGTAGTGAAATGCAGGAAGACCTGCATAGGCGCAACGCTTGGAGCAGAGATTGGTACCTGACCCTGAACATAAACAAATGTAACGTATTTGCGAATAAATAGGCACGAAGACAAATTATTGTATGATTATACGATTCCAGAAGAATCACCGGGAGCAGTCACGCCACCAAATATATAGAAGTATACACACAATGGAACGACCACATAAAACTAACTACAGGTAAGGCAGATGCCATACTGAAATTCATTGCAAGGATCCTCTGGAAATGTAGTGCACCCTCAAAGGAGATAATTTATAAAACCCGCATTCGAATACTTGAATTATACTGGTCAGTCTGGGATCTATACCATATAGAGGAAACACAGAAGACCCAAAGAAGGCCACAAAGTTTGTTACAGATTCATTTACTAAGTGCCAAAGCGTCACGCAGATGCTCAACCAAGTCCAATGGCAGACGCTCCAAGACTGTCATTCGACGTCACGGTATGGTTTACTGTCAAAATTATGAGCTTGCGGTAGCGTTCTTGCTTTCCGCGCACGGGCTCCCGGGTTCGATTCCCAGCGGGGTCAGGGATTTTCCCTGCCTCGAGATGACTGGGTGTTGTTGTCTTCTTCATCATCATTCCTCCCTATTACGGTCGGAGGAAGGCAATGGCAAACCACCTCCTCTAGGGCCTTGCCTAGTCCTGCGGTGTGGGTCGCCTGCATCGTCCCCTATGCTCCTCGAAGTATGGGACTTCATCTTCATCATGTTCCTAGTAGGGTCAGCCAACATACAGGTGTTTGTTTCAACTTTAGACAGCTAAATACTCACAAACGGCGCACCGTAGGAATGAAAAATATTTTAGATGAAAAGTTAATATTAGTAAAGAGGACATCTGTCTGTTCTACAACTGGCCACCACTTAACCACCTCTCCTGCGTGGACGGGGTCAACTTGGTATTTTAAAATGGGAACCCATTCGGATTCTACGCCAAAAAATACTTTTTTTCCATTCGTGTAGATGGAAATGTAATTGACAAATATCAAGTGAATCTCTTTTTGCAATTAAGAAGTGACGCATTTGATTTTACTTTACAATTACGATGTAAATATAATTCTTTGTGTTCTAATGGTTGATATTGACGTTGAAACGTTACTTGCGTGTTGCAAATGTGACTGTACAGTACAAACAGTATTGCTAGACGCTGGAATTTCTGCCAGATTAGCTGATTCTGAGGTAACGTAGTTTGCTGGTCCCTATGCAGTTGATAATGGTGAGTCCCCAATCCAACAGAATGCTTGCTTTCGGTGGCAGCTCTTGGATCTCGCCATCAGGGTGACTGATTTCGATGTGTGTTTTCATCCGAACGCCGTAACTCACGTGCTAACCGCTGGCTTCTAGGTTGAGGATGCCACGAACAGCCCGGTTTAAAGTGATATCACAGATGCTCGATTGGGCTTAAATCCGGAGAGTTTAGTGGCCAGGGGAGAACGGTAAACTCGTCCTGGTACTCTTAGAGCCACGGTCGTAAAATATGAGATGTGTGACAAGTTGCACGCCCTGCTGGTATATACCAACCGTGCCAAGGAAAAAAAAACTGCATATAGTGGTGGACATGGGTCCCAAGGATAGATGCACACTTGTGTCGTACCACTGGGTCTTCCAGACCCCTACCGTTGAATATATAGACCGAAGAAGCAAAGACGAAAATAAAAGAAAGGTTCAAGAGAGGTATTTAAATTCAGGATGAAAGGATATCAATGATAAGATCCGCTGATGATATTGGTATCACAGTGGAAGTGAAGACAAATGGCATGACATGCTGACTGGAACGAACAGTCTAATGAGTACAGAACATGAATTGAGAGTATGCCGGAAGAGAGATGAAAGTAATAAGGGTTAGCGGAAATGATTTACTATAAACTTAAAATCAAATCTGGGGACAACGAAGTAGATGAAGTGAAGAAATTCTCCTAACTTGGAAGCCAAATAACAAATGAAGAATCAAGGAGGAGAGAAAGTCAGATTAGCACACGCAAAGAGGACTTTCCTGGAAAAGAGAAGTCTGACCAACACAATCCCATTCATAATTCTCACATCCAACCAAAATTTGTGCTAGATAACCTACAGTGATATGTCCAAACTGAAACAAACACGAAAAACTGAAAAACGGCTACTGAAATCGAAAAATGGCACTAACATCACGAATATAACGTGTAACTAAACCCTTATACCAATTTTGATTCTCGTAGCTTCAATCAAGAAACGATTAACAAAAGGCGCTCGACAATGTAAAACGGTGGATGATGTTCGGCATTCTGAAAAAAATAGGAGTAACATATAGCGAAAGACGGATAATATTTCTTCAGGAGTAAAGAAGGAACTATAAGAATGAAAGACAAATTACGAAATGCTCGGATTGAATAGGGTGTAAGACAGAAATGTAGTATTTCGCCTCTACCGTTCAAGATATGGACCGAAGAAGAATTTCAGAAAAATCGGATGATTTATTCAAGAGAAAGGTCTTCAAAAATTGAGCATCTCGGTAACGCCTTGGTCCACCTTTGACCCTAATGCAAGCAATTATTCAGCTTGTCACTGATTGATAGAGTTTTTGAGTGCGCCGGCCGTTCTGGACGAACGGTTCTAGGCGCTTCAGTCCGGAACCGCGCTGCTGCTACGGTCGCAGGCTCGACTCCTGCCTCGGGCATGGATGTGTGTGATATCCTTAGGTTAGTTAGGTTTAAGTAGTTCTAAGTCTAGGGGACTGATGACCTCAGATGTTAAGTCCCATAGTGCTCAGGGCCATTTGAACTACTTTTTTGGGTGCCCTCCTGAAGGATATGGTGCCATGTCCTGTCCAATTGTCGCGTTAGATCGTCAAAATCCGGTGTTGGATAGAGGGCCCTGAAAATAACGGGAGCTCCCAATACCCCAAAGATTTACCCCCAAGTACCAAATTCCTAGAAAAGTGAATAAGCGAACGAAGTTCCATTTATCACTATTATTAGGACAATAACAAGTAATTAAATCAGGAATCTAAGACTTGACAATTTAGCAATCTACGAAAGAAAGATTAAATTTCAGTAAAATTAAAATCAAAATCATAATAAACCGCAAAATTAGCATAAATTAACATTCGCAAAGTAGAACTAACGATCCCAAAGAATACTCCGTGTGAGTACTCTTAGGGAATCGTGAGTAATGACTAAGTATAATTCAATGCATTGTCACTACGTTACGAGAGTTAGCCGAGGCAGGTCATATATTTGAATGCTCGTACATGTAGGCGCGCTTAGATTGTTTTTGACGCAGTAATACGATCTTCTGACTTCAAATGTCACGGCCTTAGAATTCGAACGGAGGACTTTTACCAACTAGAATAAAGTGAAATTTTAACTAGATAATTGAACTAAACATTACTTAGACTGTGGTTTAGGCAACGAACACCGATAGACAATTTTCATTCATAATAGCCAGTGGGTTGTAGAACTTCAGTGATAGGTCCTAAGCGTATGATTAAAATCCCCCCAACACCTGGGAAAGTTTTCTTCTCAAGGCTCGGTTAGGAAGTGACTGATATTGTGCAATAAAACACCCTCTCGTGCCAAGTCGTGCATTTTTGATTTAAAATTCTATCAAATTATTGACATGGAACTCCCGAGTAATAATTACGCGCAGCGATAATAGCTGACTGTAGCGTTGGGCGCTTGTGTAGAATCTTTGACTCAAATAACAAGTGAGGCGTAGCGCCTTCGCACCGCTCCTGTCACTTGTAAGGACGATATCGTTATAGGCATGAGTCATCGACAGATGTCACCAGCTGACATGGACCTGAGTTACAGAGCTGCACGTAGTTGTACTAGTAGGCTGCAGAGGTCAGCAGTTGACGGACAGTGCTAGCAGTCGTAGTCAAAACAATGTTGTTAGTTATGTTTGACTAATAGTTAATGTATTTGCGTGATTATAATTGTTTTATATGTGTAGTAATTAGCAGCGTGAGTGTTGTATGAGTGAAGAAGAACAAAAGTAAATGAAAAGTGTTTTGTTTATTCACGATGTACCAGTTAAACTATACAGGGGATTTACTATAATGAAATGTGCAGTCAGTTTATGGTACTAATAAATCGTGAGTAGAATACAAACTAATCGGTAATTTCGGAAGGAGTAATTTTATATTTGATACTTTTCTAAATTTATTTATTTAGCAATTGCCATAGAAAGAAATGTTTTACTATGATTGGTCATTGAAGTAAATTGCGGGTTAGCGCGGGATAATACTGCAACCTGATTTGCTGTTTGTGATATCAGCCAATCAGAAAAATGCAGGCTCGCGCCAGTCTATGCTGGGAACAAAGCCTTTGGTGTGACAAAGGGAAGTCGAGGCTGAGGGTGCGAACTAGTAACATCTCAATGAAAGCAGCTCTGACGAAAGTACTGTAAAATCGCGAAAAAATGCTAATTACGAGTTCGCGAAGTAGTACGAAGTGTATTTAAGTGAAAGGTATATTGGAAGTCGTGTGGAATTTCAGATGGAATATCAAAATTATTGCTTTTGACTGTTGGTTAAAACCGCGTAGCGTGTTGTGCGATCTAAGACTGGCACAGGTATTACGTGTAGAGCAGAGTGCACAACATTTGAGCGAGCATTTTCATAACTAAACGATCCAGTGAACTCAATTAACTTCGGTAACGGGTGTAAATACCATAAACTGGCTACGTGTGTGATTGTGGTGTGCGTGGGAACTTTACATTGTGTAACCACTTAGTACGGACTTGGCAGCATTAACTGTGATTTTTATCGTAAAAATACACCTGAAAATTTACATTGCCAAGTTAAAACTTTTATTTCAGTACTAGCCACATCCCGTTTACCGGACAATTCGATGTATGTTGCGACCTGGAGTAGACAGTAGTGGTCTAGTATTTTGTGCTACAGCTTTTAGCTAGACAAATGAACATTGCTGGACACTGGCAGGGCGGTAAAAAAGTAACGTGCCGCGCCGCACAAGCCCACTGTTAAGATTTCTTGTTGTTGTTGTTGTTGTCTTCACTTCTGAGACTGGTTTGATGCAGCTCTCCATGCTACCCTATCCTGTGCAAGCTTCTTCATCTCCCAGTACTTACTGCAACCTACATCCTTCTGAATCTGCTTAGTGTATTCATCTCTTGGTCTCCCTCTACGATTTTTACCGTCCACGCTGCCCTCCAATGCCCTGCAATGCCTCAGAACACGTCCTACCAACCGGTCCCTTCTTCTTGTCAAGTTGTGCCACAAACTCCTCTTCTCCACAATTCTATTCAATACCTCCTCATTAGTTATGTGATCTACCCATCTAATTTTCAGCATTCTTCTATAGCACCACATTTCGAAAGCTTCTATTCTCTTCTTGTCCAAACTATTTATCGTCCACGTTTCACTTCCATACATGGCTACACTCCATACGAATACTTTCAGAAATGACTTCCTGACACTTAAATCAATACTGGATGTTAACAAATTTCTCTTCTTCAGAAACGCTTTCCTTGACATTGCCAGCCTACATTTTATATCCTCTCTACTTCGACCATCATCAGTTATTTTGCTCCCCAAATAGCAAAACTCCTTTACTACTTTAAGTGCCTCATTTCCTAATCTAATTCCCTCAGCATCACCCGACTTAATTAGACTACATTCCATTATCCTTGTTTTGCTTTTGTTGATGTTCATCTTATATCCTCCTTTCAAGACACTGTCCATCCCATTCAACTGCTCTTCCAAGTCCTTTGCTACCTCTGACAGAATTACAATGTCATCGGCGAACCTCAACGTTTTTATTTCTTCTCCATGGACTTTAATACCTACTCCGAATTTTTCTTTTGTTTCCTTTACTGCTTGCTCAATATACAGATTGAATAACATCGGGGACAGGTTACAACCCTGTCTGACTCCCTTCCCCACCACTGCTTCCCTTTGATGTCCCTCGACTCTTATAACTGCCATCTGGTATCTGTACAAATTGTAAATAGCTTTTCGCTCCCTGTATTTGACCCCTGCCACCTTTAGAATTTGAATTTCTTAGATACTTGAAATTACGACCAGCTTGTAGGGAATTTGTTGTGGATGTGACTGTATTGGTTTTATCATTAATATTTCATCATTAATCAGTTAAACATCGATTACGAACGATTAATTACGATTCTTGGTGAAGTAAATATCTCACGCACGTCGACATTTCGGTTCAACACTGCTATTTTTTGTAACGTCGTCTGCGTAACTTGATAACGATCTCAACACTCTACCGACTGTCGCCGAGTTTTAGCCGAGGCCAAGTACAACTCAAACCAAATCATCAAAAAGAAGAGGCGTTATAGAACGCATCTCGATTTTTCTTGAGTCTTGCTTCCATTACGAGTCACAACGTCTGAATTGCCTCTCTGGTGTCCTTATCGAAAGCCAAACTGATCGTCACCCAAAATATACTCGATTTTCTCTTTTCAGTGTAGTGGTTCGCAAGGTGTACGGGGATGTCCACTCGCCTGGTGATACCGGGAAGCTGGTGCTGGCGCTTGTGGTCCAGCGCGCCGGGGTCGCCGCCAGCGATCTCGGCAAGTAGAAGAACAGGGCGGGGCCGGTGGCTCGGCTCGCGTGCGGCCAGTCGACGTCCGCGACACGCGAGACCGGTCGGGGCGACACGACAGCCGGCCGCGGTTTGGTTTTTCTCAGGGCGGCCAGGGCCCGCCCGAGTGTCACGCTAGCCGCCGGGCCGCCGTGCACGCGCGTCCAGTCGCGGAGCTACACAGTAGCGCGTTGGCCTCTTTACGCGTGAAAGGCAAGTAGCACTGCTGTAGTCTCCATCATTTATAGCTTCGAGCCGAAACAATTATTAGCGTAAGTAGATCTGACCCATTTACTCATACACTGGAGAGCCAAGGAATCTGGTACACCTGCCTAATATCGTGTAGGCCCCCGCGAGCACGCAGAAGTGCCGCAACACGACATGGCATGGACTCGACTAACATCTGAAGTAGACTTGGAGGGAACTGACACAATGAATCCTGAAGGGCTGTCCATAAATCCGTAAGAGCACGACGGGGTGGAGATATCTTCTGAACAGCACATTGCAAGGCATTCCAGATGGCAATGTTCATGTCTGGGCAGTTTGTTGGCCAGTGGAATTGTTTAAACTCCGAAGAGTGTTCCTGGAGGCACTCTGTAGCAATTGTGGACGTATGGGGCGTCGCATTGTTGCCGGCCGAGGTGGCCGAGCTGTTCTAGGCGCTACAGTCTGGAACCGCGCGACCGCTACGATTGCAGGTTCGAATCCTGCCTCGGGCACGTATGTGTGTGATGTCCTTAAGTTAGTTAGGTTTAAGTAGTTCTAAGTTCTAGGGGACTGATGACCACAGCAGTTAAGTCCCATAGTGCTCAGGGCCATTTTTTTGTCGCATTGTCGTGCTGGAATTGTGCAAGTCTGTCGGACTGCACAATGGACACGAATGGGCGCAGGTGATCAGGCAGGATGCTTACGTACGTGTCACCCGTCAGAGTCGTATCTAGCCGTATTAGGAGTCCCATATCACTCCAACTGCACACGCCCCACCCTATTACAGAGCGTTCACCAGCTTAAACAGTCCTCTGCTGACATGCAGGGGCACAGAAGCGAGTGAAACTATTTTAAAAAATCGGGACAGACAAATCTACATAAAAGAACAGGTGGAAAAGCTGTCTAATTCAAACACTACCCGGCATGAATATTTTCAAAACATCTGATACCATTTTCTCCTAGCTGCATAAATTGATTTCTTACGCTTGAGCCGTCCGTGGTGGCCGAGCGGTTCTAGGCGCTTCAGTCCGGAACCGCGCGACTGCTACGGTCGCAGGTTCGAATCCTGCCTCGGGCATGGATGTGTGAGATGTCCTTAGGTTAGTTAGGTTTAATTAGTTCTAAGTTCTAGGGGACTGATGACCTCAGATGTTAAATCCCATAGTGCTCAGAGCCATTTGAACTTACGCTTGACAGTTGTAACTTTCCTTGTACCGTACTCATATTATGAGAATAGCAAAAAGCCAAACATTTTTAATCATACTTATTGCATGTAGATAGTCCTATATTTGTATAAAATGGGGAGGGAAATGTTATCGTACTATTGGTAGCTTATAGGAATGAACATGTACGTTACGGAAAGCAAGTTAGTAACTACCAGATAAATACAGTGGACATTAAGACGTCCTTTTTGGAATCGATTCTGGATCAAGGTTCAAAATGAAATAAGAACAGAAACGAACCTTATATTTTGTGAGACTGAATCCTGGGTAATGAAGGAAAAAAAAAAGGATGAAATCAGACTGCAGACCAACGAACTGAAGTTTCTCAGGATCATAGGAAGATACATAAAGTTACATTATAAGAGAAATAAATATTGTAACAAGGAATTGAAATTATTTTATATAAAGGAAAAGTTGAAAGAAAATAGGAAAAAACGGACGTCGTGACGCTTGCCGATGGGGGAATCAAGATTATCACTACATTTCTGGAAATATATTTGGCAAGGGAAGAGATGCACTCGAGGACCAGCAAAAAGATGGAAGCACCAGATGTAGTTGCAACAGGCCGAGCGAAGACTAACGCGTGACAGAAGAAAAGGAAGAACTTAGAGTAGACTGAATAACAGTAAGTTTAAGCCTCATTTCATTTTTAAAAAGGGAGCCGCCACAACAAAATGAATGTAACATGTCTGAGCCCTTCAGTCAGGTCTCTTATGTAGACGTGGAACGTTAACAGACCCCGAAGTGATTTCTCCAAACCAATGATCGAGCGACTTGGTGCAGTAACTAACACAATAGAACTGTGTTCGGAAGCCATGGGGTTAGTATCTCCGCCCGATCGGCGACATTTCAATTTCCTGCCGTTTTCCTAAATCATCACAGCTGATTGCTGACACGATTCTTCCATTGTTACGTCATTAATAATAAAAGAGAGTAGGCTTCCGCATCAACAGTCTATATCAATAAAATTGTTCTAGTCTTATGAGATAAACCACAACATTACCGCTACCTACAATACACCGATCAGCCAGAATGTTCTGACCACCGTCGTACCATCGGTATAAACTCGTCCAGGCGATAGCAGCGACACTTGACGAAGAATGACTACTTGTCAGACACGAGCACAGTGCGTGTAGTTTCAATAAGCGTACTGTCCGTGTGTAGAACGGGTAAGGCGTGCTATTTGAGTTTGACCGAGGGCAGATTGTTGATTGGTTGGTTGAGTTGGGAGAGGGGACCAAACAGCGAGGTCGTCAGTCCCATCGAATTAGAGGAGGATTGGGAAGGTAGTCGACCGCACCCTTTCACAGAAACCATCCCGGCATTTACCTGAAATCACGGAAAACCCAAATCAACATGGCCGGATGCAGGTTTGAACCGTCGCCCTCCCAAATGCGAGTTCAGTGTGCTAACTGCGTCACCTCACTTTGTGACAGATTGAGATGGCCCAGAGGTTTGGCACGAGCATTTCGGAAACTTCACCACTTCTCGGGTGTTCAAGGAGTGCTGTGGTGAATGTCACCGACAAGTGGCGAAACCAAGGTGAAACTACGTCCAGACGTCGTGGGGTTGGGTTGTCACCCATCACGTTGTAGGCTGAGCGGACAGGTGAAATAGGAGAGGCAGCGAACTGTCACGGAACTAACATCAGACTATAGAGTTGGGCAAAGTACAAGTTTGTGTGAACATAGGGCACAGAACACTCCTAACGATGGGCCTCGACAGCCGATGACCCATGCAGGTGCCAATGTTAACACCACGACATCGGCAATTGCCACTGAAATGGGCACGTGAGCCGGTCGTTGTGGCCGCGCTGTGCTACGGTTGCAGGTTTGAATCCTGCCTCGGGCATAGATGTATGTGTTGTCCTTAGGTTAGTTAGGTTTCAGTAGTTCCAAGTCCAGGGGACTGATGACCTCAGATGTTGTGCTTGGAGCCATTTTTTTTGGGCACGTGACCATCGGCGCTGGAAGTTGGCGCAGTGGCAGAGGGTTGCATGGTCTGATGAATCCCCATACCTTCTTCATTAAGCTGAAGGGAGGGCGTGAATCCGTAGCCTTTCAGTGGAATAGCTCCTCGACATCTGTACTGCGGAACAGAGACAAGCTGGGGCGGCCCGATTGTGCTCTGGGGAACTTTCACATCGGCGTCCATGGCTCCAGTGGAGCTCATGTAAGGCACCATGATGGCCAAAGAGTATCGTACACTGACTGCAGACCGCGTACACCCCTTCATGACGATCACGACGGTAGTGACATTTTTCAACAAGATAACGCGTCATGTCGCCAGGCCAGGAGTGTGATTGAGTAGTTCGAGGAACCCAACCAGAGAGTGCATGATGTTAGGAAGAATTTCGCCAACAGTTAGTAAAATTGTTGTTTATTGAAACAACCCATTTCGCGGCCTGAAGAGGCATCATCAGGTGCAATAACGTCTAAAGGTCCTAGGCATACCCATCTCTCCTAACCTAAATTTACTATTCAGTGAATACTGCCAATACTACCGCGAGCGAAAGGTAACGAACACTGCTTCATTCATTTAGGAAAAATTGCTGATAGGTGAAAACATGCGGTTGCAGGGCCATGTCTTAAAATTTTTCCTGCACCGGTATGATCGCAGGGCGGCCTGACATTCGGTAACATTTTAACTTTTTGCACCTGATGTTGCACCTGGCTTTAGGCCGCGGAACCGATTGTGTTTCAGTAAACAACCATTTTACCAGCTGTTAGCGGAATTCTTCTTCACATCACGCCTTTCAACAGCTGCGGGTGCCCAGAATTTAAAATAGTTTGCAGTCAGAGAGCATCGTCAAAAGTACCGCACTTCTGAGTTCACTCTGTTTCGTGTGTATCCGGATATTGCTGAATTTGTCTATCCAGAAGCTAATCCGGACACAGATTCCATGTTATCCCGTACTAACGTGGCCATACCTTATCATGATGAAATTCAAAATAAAATAGAATTGTCGTTAGTGCTTTAGATTTTGAGTTACAATGTAAGATTCATGTTTGTGGTAGAGACTGGATCTTTTGTGTTGTACGATCATGGTGAGAGAAGAGAGAGAGAGAGAGAGAGAGAGAGAGAGAGAGAGAGAGAGAGAGAGAGGGAGGGAGAGACACTGACCCTTATTGTCACCATGTACGTTTGTGCTTGTATTTACATGACTGCGTGTGAAAGGGAAATAAGATTATGTTCTGCGTTTCGTCGACGTTAAGGTCATTAGGGACGGTGGTGAAGTCAGGAGTGAACAACACTGGGGATGGAAATCAGCCGTGTCATTTTAAAACGAACGATCTCGACAATATCTCGAGTCTCCTAGACTGCAGGACGGGGATTTAAATTCCACTTCTCCACAATGCAGGACCATTGTCTTAACCTCAGTGCCGCATGTTACCTTAACTTCAGCTGGCTTTGTATGGGAAAAGGCCGAGGTCCAGTAAGAATACAACTTGACAGGCGTCATCATACGAGCAGCGTAATATCTAAAAGAGGTAATGTGAAACGGCATTTTGTGCCTGCTTTCGTATGCGGCAAAGAGATTTCGAAAGGCCTTGAAGTTCTCAGAAGTGTTGACGACCGTCTTAATATTCAGCACGAAGACTCTAAGCTAATGCTAGTCATTTCAGTGAGAACAGCAATGCGGTAAGTTCTCCGACCATTTCATCTCTCGTCTTCTTCATGTCTTTCTTGTTTGTCCTGGCTCCAGCCATAACAGTCAAGAGTCATTTTAGGCCGAAGATAGCGAGAACGTACACGCACTTGCGAAGCAGCCATGAATATTCTGACAAATTCCGCTGCTGCTTCTTGTATTCAATCATCTACAATTTTGATACTCATACCTGTACATATTACAAAGTCTCCCGCCGTGTTTTTCTGTCTGCAGGTGAAGGCCAATTATAGGAACTAGTGTAGAGATTTTGATACTTTTTTTGACTACTATACAGATTGATTCACGAGAAAGATTTGTGTGTATAATTTATCACCGCTACGTTACGCAAGTCGTCCTGCCGTAGATTGTTACTGCTGTCCTTGTGGAGACGGGGCATTTCGCTAGTCGAATAATAATAAATTTTTAGTCATCTTTAGGTCTTTTTTTAAGAGAGTGACAGAGATATAGCCTGCATGTAGCTACAAACAGTTTTCTTTTTAGGCCAACCGCAGCTAAAGTAATCCATGTTTCTGAAACAAAGCGTTTTAAGCTGTATAAGAACTTTTACAGGCATACGACCGGTTTCGTTATTTCAGATCACATCTTCAGGGGTACACGTTTAATTCAAAAATGGTTCAAATGGCTCTGAGTACTATGGACTTAACATCTGAGGTCATCAGTCCCCTAGAACTTAGAATTACTTAAACCTAACTAACCTAAGGACATCACACACATCCATGTCCGAGGCAGTCGCGCGGTTCCAGACTGAAGTGCCTCGAACCGCTCAGCCACAAAGGCCGGCATGCGTTTAATTGTAGTTATGATAAAAACAGATACTTATCCTGATAACCTATACCCATGAGAACCTAAATGAAGAAGCCGCAAGTCAGCCTCCTCAAAACAAAATAGTGATACCCGCAACAGCAGCATTTATAATGATTTTTGTTACAATACGCACGTGATACTAACTGTCTTACAGGCCCAGGGTCATATTTATTTAGAATGTCTGACACCTAGGGCTTGAGAAGACAGTTCAGAAGTTTTGTCCATTTTCGCGCTAAGTGGTAAGCTAGTTTTGCCACACATTAGTACGCTCGCTGTGCAGATACTAAGGTCGGACGTGCGACAAACTACGTGAAGAGGTAGAGCAGAAGTGGCATAACGTATCCCAGGACAGTATTCGCCATGTGGTACGGTCGACTGAATGCCAGAGTCAGCGCCTGTAATTGCCGCCTGTGGAAGCTACACCACATACTGATATGGGTTTTTCAGCATGGGTCGATTCCTGGTACCCCAGAACCGCTTGTGCTACTGATCTGTAAATGTATGTAATCATTTCATATACTCCACATATACTGCTGCAACAATAAGTCTTTCCTGAACTGGAAACCTCGAAAACGGAGTAGTATTTTTTTTTCCGTCAGCATATATATCTCCCACAATTCCTACTGCTGGCTTATAGCACCCCCCTCCCTCCCCCCCCCCCCCCCCCCCCCCCCCCCCCACACACACATACACACAGTTTTATCCATGTATGCTTTCGCTCCACTTGTGCACTATGCACAAATTTTGCACTTTGGGCCCCTTGTCACCCCAATGCTTTTGACACCATAGGGGATCGCTACTAATTGTGATCCAGTTGTGGCGGCTCTGGCGCACGTCTTGTCCCCAATAGGCAGCATGTAGAACTTGAGTCTTAACCCTTTGACTGCCAATTTTTTTTTCAGAAGTCTGAAGTAACAATATGAAAAGAATATTTTCCGCTGTTTCGTTTACAAGTGTGTTGGGAGGGGAGTGGCGCTAAGGACATATAGAATTATTCGTAAGTACCTTCAGGATTTTAGAAAATAACTGAACGAAACCTACAAGGCACACTGAAATCAGACACAAATCAGTGGACAGAACATCTGTCCAAGTTTGTAACTCACACTACAGATGCCAATAAGGGCTTCGTTTGTCACGTGGCAAGCATCGATTCGTGAGAGCGAGTCGTTGAAGCGATGTGCCCGGGAAGGTGCTAAGGCAGTCTAGTCTGCGAATCTGGTACCTGGGTTGCCTATCTGTAGGAGTGAAGTGATTCGATACGACCATACGATGACGACGCCTCACAACGGAACTCCTGGAAAGCACAACCTACAGGTGCAATCTGTAATTACACTGAAGAGCCAAAGAAATTGGTACACCGGCCTATTATCGTGTAGGGCCCTCGCGAGCAAGCAGAATGCCGCAACACGACGTGGCATGCACTCGACTAATGTCTGAATTAGTACTGGAGGGAATTGACACCATGAATCCTGCAGGGCTGTCCGTAAATCCGTAAGAGTACGAAGTAGTAGAGATCTCTTCTGAACAGCACATCTGGGGAGATCGCTGGCTAGCGGAAGTGTTTAAACTCAGAAAAGTGTTCCTGAAGCCACCCTGTAGCAATTCTGGACGTGTGTGGTGTCGCATTGTCCTACTGGAATTGCCCGAATCCGTCGGAATGCACAATGGACAGGAATGGATGCAAGCGATCAGACAGCCTGCTTACGTACGTGTCACGTCTGAGGCTCGAATCTAGAAGTATCAGGGGGTCCCATATCACTCCAACTGCACACGCTCTTCACCATTACAGAGCCTCCACCAGCTTGAACAATCCCCTGCTGACATTCATGGTCCACGGACTGATGAGGTTGTCTCCATAACCGTACACGTCCATCCGTTCGATACAATTTTAAACGAGACTCGTCCGACCAGGCAACAAGTTTACTCTCTTCAACACTCCATTGTCGGTGTTGACACGCCCAAGTGAGGCGTAAAGCTCTGTGTCGCGCAGTCATCAAAGGTACACGAGTGGGCCTTCGGTTCCGACAGCCCATATCGATGATGTTTCGTTGTATGGTTCGCACGCTCACACTAGTTGGAGGCCCAGAAATTTGGGGAAGGGTTGCACGTATGTCACGTTGAACGATTCGCTTCAGTCGTCATTGGTCCCGTTCTTGCAGCATCTCTTTCCGGCCGCAGCGATGTCGGAGATGTGATGTCTTACCAGATTCAAAATGTTCAAATGTGTGCGAATTTCTAAGGGACCAAACTGCTTAGGTCATCGGTCCCTATACTTACACGCTACTTAAACTAACTTAAACTAACTTATGCTAAGGACAACACACACACCCATTCTAGAGGGAGGACTCGAACCACCGGCGGGAGGGGCCGCGCAGTCAGTGACATGGCGCCTCAAACCGTGCGGCCACTCCATCCAGCTCTTACCGGATTCCTGATATTTACGGTACACTCTTGAAATGGTCGTACGGAAAATCCACGATTTCATCGGTAGTTGGGAGATGCTGTGTCCCATCGTTTGTTCGCCGTCTATAACATCACGTTCAAACTCACATAAACCTTGATAAGCTGCCATTGTAACAGCAGTAACCGATCTAACAACTGCGCCAAACACTTGTCTTATATAGGCGTTGCCGACCGCACCGCAGGAGGATCTGCAACGAATTGACCAATGGTGCAGGGAATGGCAATTGAATCTCAATGTAGACAAGTGTAATGTGCTGCGAATACTTAGAAAGAAAGATCCTGTACCATTTAGCTACAATATAGCAGGTCAACAACTGGAGGCAGTTAATTTCATAAAATTCAGGGAGTAGGTATTAGGAGTGATTTAAAATGCAATGACCATATAAAGTCGATCGTCGGTTAAGCAGATGCCAGACTGAGATTCATTGGAAGAATCCTAAGGAAATGCAATGCGAAAGCAAAGGAAGTAGGTTATAGTACACTTGTTCGCCGACTGCTTGAATACTGCTCACCGGTGTGGGATCCGTACCAGATAGGGTTGATAGAAGAGACAGAGAAGATCCAACGGAGAGCAGCGCGCTTCGTTACGGGATCATTTAGTAATCGGGAAAGCGTTACGGAGATGATAGATAAACTCCAGTGGAAGACTCTGCAGGAGAGACGCTCAGTAGCTCGATACAGGCTGTTGTCGATGTTTCGAGAACATACCTTCACCGAGGAGTCAAGTAGTATATTGCTCCCTCCTACGCATATCTCGTGAAGAGACCATGAGGATAAAATCAGAGAGATTAGAGCCCACACTGAGGCATACCGACAATCTTTCTTTCCACGAACAATACGAGACTGGAATACAAGGGAGAACCGACAGAGTTACTCAAAATACCCTCCGCCACACACCTCCTGGCATGCAGAGTATGGATGTAGATGTAGATATGTTGAGTTCTAGCCCAGCAGTTGACTTGTTGGTCCGACTAAAGTTTTCAACTGTTCAAGGCTGTGTGTGTTGTAGTGTAGAGTGGTTGCCGGTGTGCTGGGCTGTGCAGAGGGAGCGCGTTAGATACCAGGCAGCCTAGGTGAAGCGGCGGTCAGGGCAGAGCGGCGTGGTGCGGCTGACCCTCGGCGCGGCCCGGCGCCGGGTCGCGTGGCGGTGGGCGGCGGGCTGACCCTGCTGAACCCGCGGGCCGCCGCGTGCCGTGCCGCTGCCCAGCCGAGGCCCTGCCGCCCAATTAGCTGCCGCCCCGCCTCTGACGCTGAGTGACGCAACGCCCGGCGCGGCCGCGCTGGCCGAACTCGCCTTCTGATGAAGCGCCGGTTCCTCAGGACTGACGGCCACACGAAAGGCGAGAGGTAAACGTTGTGCATCAGCCCCAACATACAATGCCGCAAACTTGTATCCTTACCAGACACGATGAGTTAGTGTATTTCGCCGTCGACCACCTCTATCTCATCAGAAGCACCTAGATTAGTGGACGTTCACATGGGCTATAGCCATAATTCCTCTTTATGACTGAAACTTCCTGGCAGATCAAAACTGTGTGCCGGGCCGTCTTTATGACTGCCTGAGCTCACTGGGAAGAAAAAAAATGGTTCAAATGGTTCTAAGCACTATGGGACTTAACATCTGAGGTCATCAGTCCCCTAGACTTAGAACTACTTAAACCTAACTAACCTAAGGACAGCACACACATCCATGCCCGAGGCCGGATTCGAACCTGCGACCGTAGCAGCAGCGCGGTTCCGGACTTAAGCGCCTAGAACCGCTCGATCACAGCGGCCGGCTCACTGGGGAGACATTCAATACGTCTCAATGTCTGTGGTGGCACATTTTTATCTCAAGATCCGAAACCAGAGCAGGTCTGCGGTCTGGAGAGCAGTCGACGAGACCGAGCAAGGTGGCGCAGTCGTTAACACACAGGACTCGCTGTCGGGAGGGCGACGGTTGAAACCCGCGTCCGGCCATCCTGATTTAGGTTTTCCGTGTTTTCCCCAAATCGCTTCATGAAAATGCTGTGATGGTTCATTTGCTGCAATGTGTTGCAGCTCTCCATGATACTCTATCCTGTGCAAGCCTCTTCATCTCTGAATAACTGCTAACTGTGTTCATCTCTTGGCCTCCCGCTACGAGTTTTACCGCTCATACGTCCCTCCAATACTAAATTGGTGATCCCTTGATGTCTCAGAATGTCTCCTCTCAACTGCTCCCTTATATTGGTCAAGTTGTGCCACAAATTTCTTGTCTTCCCAATTCTATTCAGTACTCCCTCATTAGTTATGTTCAAATGGCTCTGAGCACTATGGGACTTAACATCTGTGGTTATCAGTCCCCAAGAACTTAGAACTACTTAAACCTAACTAACCTAAGAACATCACACACATCCACGCCCGAGGCAGGATTCGAACCTGCGACCGTAGCGGTAACGCGGTTCCAGACTGAAGGGCCTAGAACCGCACGGCCACACAGGCCGGCATTAGTTATGTGATCGACCCATCTATTACTCAGCATTCTTCTGTAGCGTAACATTTCAGAAATATCTCATCCATGTTTCACTACCATACATGGCTACACTTCAGACAAATACCTTCAGAAAAGGCTTCCTAACACTTAAATCTACTTTTGTCGCTAAAAAATTTCTCTTCCGTGATTTCCCCAAATCGCTTCAGGAAAAATGCTGGGATGGTTTCTTTGAAAGAGCTGGTCGTGCGGTAGCGTTCTCGCTTCCCACGCCCGGGTTCCCGGGTTCGATTCCCGGCGGGTCAGGGATTTTCTCTGCCTCGTGATGGCTGAGTGTTGTGTGCTGTCCTTAGGTTAGTTAGGTTTAAGTAGTTCTAAGTTCTAGGGGACTGATGACCATAGATGTTAAGTCCCATAGTGCTCAGAGCCATTTGAACCATTTGAATTTGAATTTTGAAAGAGCCGATTTCCTTTCCCGTCCTTCCCTAATCCGAGCTTGTGCTCCGTCTCTAATGATCTCGCTGTCGATGGGATTTAAAACACCAATCTCCTCCTCTTAATAGAAGTAGACGTTCTGACTCATCCCAGAGGTGCTCCACTGGGTTCACGTTGGGATTCTGGGCAAGCCACCCCGTTTCAGGAAAATTATTGTCCACTAACCATTGCCTCACAAACGCTGCTTTGTGACAGGGCCCAATTTCATGCTGATACAAACAAGTGCCGTCTCTGAACTGCTCATCTAGAGCACGAAGTACACGATACTGTAAAATGCTTTGAGGTGGCAAAAGTCATGGGATACAATATCATATCGGAACTTCTTTTACCCGGCGCAGTGCAGCAAACGCCGTGACATGGGCTCAGCAAATCTTTGGAAGTCCCTTGCAGAAATACTGGGCCATACTGCCTCTATAGCCTTCTATAATTTCTGAAAGACTGCCTGCGCAGGATTTTGTGTACGAAATGACATCTCGATCATGTCCCATTATTGTTCGATGAGATTTATGTCATGCGATCTGAATGGCCAAATCATTCTCTCGAATTGTCCAGAATGCTCTTCAGACCAATCGCGAACAGTTCTGGCCCAGTGATATGGCGCATTGTAATCCATAAAATTTCCATCGTTGTTTAGGAACATGAAGTCCATGAATGGTTGCAAATGGCCTCCCCCGTAGCTGAACACAACCATTTCCGGTCATTGATCTGTTCAGTTGTACCAGAGGATCCAGTGCGTTCCATGTAAACACAGCCCACACCATTGTGGAGCTACCACCAGCTTGCACAGTCCCTTGTTGACAACTTGGGTCCATGGCTTAGTGGGGTCTGCGCCACACTCCAACCCTACCATCACCTCTTCTTTTTTTGTTTGAGTCATCAGTTTTCTGACTGGTTTGATGCGGCCCTCCACGAATTCCTCTACTGTGCCTACCTCTTCATTTCAGAGTAGCACTTGCAACCTACGTCCTCAACTACTTTCTCGATGTGTTTCAAACACTGTCTCCCTCTACAGTTTTTGACCTCTACAGTTCCCTCTAGTACCAAGGAAGTTATTCCCTGATGTCTTAACAAATGTCGCATCTTCTTGTCCCTTCTCCTTGTCACTGTTTTACCCATGTTCCTTTGCTCTCCGATTCTGCGCAGAACCTTCTCATTTACTACTTTATCACTTCTCGTAATTTTCAATATTCGTCTGTAGCACCACATCTCGAATGCTTCGATTCCCTTGTGTTCTGGTTTTCCAGCAGTCCATGTTTCACAACCATACAATGCTGTGCTCCAAACATGCATGCATGATTCTTCCTGTAGTTTTTTCTTTCCTCCTTGATTAATATTTGGCAGCCACTGTGCGACTTCCGAGAACATAGCTGCTTCACTAAACGCTGTTATGACCTCAGGCTCGTTATCTGATCTCCGGCAAGGTATTGATATTTTAATTCCAATTATAACTATGTTAATAATGTTAATACTCTTGTCTGTGTTCACATGTGTCAAGTTTGAATTCTACAGGGGCTTGTAATAAATTGAGTTTTACAGTGACCAACGTTCCATTCAGTAATTTGACTAACTCCCTATTTTTATCATTTTGTGGCTTACAGCACCTACGATTCGCGTGTGTTAGGGCCATCCCTGTTCCATAGATTGAATATTAAGCTGTCCCTTACGTGACACCTGTAATTAAATTCATTGATCGTATATGGAGTGATCCGGTTATCGGTAAGCCCACCTGGTACAGATGTTTCTGACATACACAAGAGTATGCTGATTGCTCAGTTGTAACTCCACAGTACGTAATGATGATTTATTTACGAGGATGGCTGTACCGAGAATACTCAAATGTCCATAAAAGAAAGAATTTCACAGGATTTCCTGTACTTACCTGCTGGACTAATTGTACTGGAAGAAAAGAAAAGAAACTATAAAGAAATAGCTTAGCTAAAGCCTAGGCTTTCGAGAATGATCTTCCACTCTGCAATGGAGTGTACACTGTTCTAAAATTCCCTGGTAACTTTAAAATGCGCACACTCCGCTGCAAAATGAAAAATTAATTCCAGAATCTCTTGTTCATGTGGACAGATTTTTACAAGTATGTCTGCATAACTATGGCTACGGCCTTGCCGCAGTGGATACACCGGTTCCCGTGAGATCACCGAAGTAAAGCGCTGTCGGGCGTGGTCGGCACTTGGATGGGTGACCATCCAGGCCGCCTTGCGCTGTTGCTATTTTTCGGGGTGCACTCAGCCTCTTGATGCCAAATGAGGAGCTACTCGACCGAATAGTAGCGACTTCGGTCAAGAATACCATCATTACGACCGGGAGAGCGGTGTGCTGACCCCACGCCCCTCCTATCCGCATCCTTCTCTGAGGATGACACGGCAGTCGGATGGTGCCGATGGGCCACTTGTGGCCTGTAGACGACGTGGTCTGTATAACTATGAAGCTTCTACGTCTTCATACGTACTCGGCAAGCCACTGCACGGTGCTTAACGGAGGCTACCCTGTACCATTACTAGTCATTTCTTACCCTGTTCCACATGAAAATGGAACGAGGGAAAAACGACCGTCTTTATGCCTCCGTATGAGCCCTAATTTCTCGTATCTTATCTTCGTGGCCCTTACGCGAAATGTGAGTTGGCGGCGGTACAATCATTCTGCAGTCAGCTTCAAATTCCGTTTCTCTAAATTTACTCAGTAGAGTTCCTCGAAAAGAGCGTCGTTTTCTCTCCAGGTATCCCCATTTTTCTCGAAGCATCTCGACGAAACTTGCGGTGCTGTTCGAACATACTGGTAACAAATCTAGCAGTCCGCTCCTGGACTGCTTCTCGAGCAACCACACGACAAGGAGCAGTGAATGGTATAAGACGCTCACTTGTATTTCCGCCGTAGTTAATAAGCAGTGGCTGAACACCCTCAGTAGATAGGCCGCCGGCGCAGATCGCGATGGAGCCCGCCAGTTGCCCGGTCTTGTTTGTTTTTGTGGGACTGGATCACATCCTGTTGGCGGCCGGAGCTCTACAGGTGACTAATATATTAGCCGCGCCGCTGGCCGGAACAAAGGTCCTGGCCCGAGATATATTGCTTTGTGCGCCCGGTAACCCGCACCAGAAACAAAGCGCACAAAGGGAGACAATATTTCAGACCATCACGGCTCCTTAACAATCAAAGGGCTGTAATGACTGGAGCAACAACATAAATTTAATTACCACTTCAGAAAAAAAGGAAGTGGAGAGGGGTAGGGGGAGGGAGGGTGGGGGGGAACGAGAATAATTACCGATCGAGTGGCGGTGCGGAGCGTCGCCCGCCTAATGTTTTGTCGGTGGCAGCCGTGCCGAGCCGGGCGGGTATGAAAGGGACCTCTCAACACGACCGCCCCGCGGGGAGCGCTCGCTGGAGAATTGGGCTGATTGCGGGCGGATAGCGCATGGCGCGGGGTGTTAGGACGGTGACCCACCAGCCAGGAGCGCGCGCTATGATGCCGGAGTCACGAAAAGCTTTCCCGTACTTTTGTATGTATGTGTGGACAAGGCAATGCGCTTTACACTGAGGTGTGAAGTCGTGGGATAGCGATATGCACGTGTACAGACGGCGGTAGGAACGCGTACGTAAGGCGTAAAAGGGCAGTGCATTGGCGAAGCTCTAATTTGTATCAGGTAATTCATGTGTAAAGGTTTCCGATGTGTTAATGGCCACACGACGGGAACTAACAGACTTTGAACGCACAGTGGTAGTTGGAGCTAGGCGCGTGGGACTTTCCACAGTGTATAGAGTGTGAATGTCAGGCATCAATTCTCAACACGACAAACGCAGTGGTCAGTGAGACAATGAGGATAAAATCAGAGAGATTAGAGCCCACACAGAGGCATACCGACAAAAAAATGGTTAAAATGGCTCTGAGCACTATGGGACTTAACATCTATGGTCATCAGTCCCCTAGAACTTAGAACTACTTAAACCTAACTAACCTAAGGACATCACACAACACTCAGCCATCACGAGACAGAGAAAATCCCTGACCCCGCCGGGAATCGAACACGGGAACGCATACCGACAATCTTTCTATCCACGAACAATACGAGACTGGAATAGAAGGGAGAACCGATAGAGGTACTTAAGGTGCCCTCCGCCACACACCGTCAGGTGGCTGGCGGAGTATGAATGTAGATGTAGACGGTCTTCACTTAACGACTGATAGCAGCCGCGTTTGCGTAGAGTTGTCAGTGTTGACAGACAAGCAACAGTGGGTGAAATAACCGTGGGACGTACGATGAACGTATTCGTTAGGGCAGAGCGGCGAAATTTGCCATTAACGAGTATGTCAGCAGACGACCGAAGTGACTTCCTTTGGTAATAGCACAACATAGCCTGCAGCGCCTCTCCCTGGGCTCGTGACCACATTCGTTGGACCCTTGACCACTGGAAAAGCGTGGCCTATTGAGACGGGTCCCGATTTCAGTTGGTAAGAGCTGATGGTAGAATTCGAGTGTGGCGCAGACCCTACGAAGCCACAGACCTGAGCTGTCAACAATGTGGTATCGATAGCAACGATGCCACGGGATAGTTCATAAGTTGGCACTATGAGACACCAACGACAGTGCACTCTAGCCGGAGCGGGACAGCTCCACGAGCTCCGCTCGAGATTGTGCCAATTTGATCAAGAGCAGATTGCTGGTACACTTCGCTTCACTTACGACGGGTTTAAGGCTTCGCACCTCAGTGCAGAGTTGTGTATTACTCTTCTTGTACCAGTAAACCACTTTTACTTTCTTGCAGTGCCGACGTGTATTACCTTTTCCTGCTCCTGCTCCTACCCACGTGCCGCCTTCCAGGCGGGATATAAAAAACAAGGCGCTGTGCAAGCTGGTATTAGCTCCATAATGGTGTGGGCTGTGTTTACATGGAATGAACTCAGTTCTCTGGACAACTGAACCATGTAATTGACTGGAAATGGTTATGTAAGACTACCTGGAGACCATTTGCAGCCAGCCATTCATGGACTTCATGTCAACGGGGCACAATTGTTCGCGATTGGTTTGAAGAATATTCTTAACAATTCGGGGGATGATTTGACCTGCCATATCGCCCGGCAAGAAACCCACCGAACGTTTATGGAGCATAATCGAGAGCTCAGTTCATGCACAAAGTCCTGCATCGAAAACACTTCCGCGATTATGAACAGCTACAGAGGATGCTTGGCTCAATATTTCTGCAGGGGATTTCCTACGATTTGTTGAGTCCATGCCATGTCCAGTAGCTGTATTACGCCAGACAAAAGGATGTCCGACACGTTAGTAGCAAGTATCCCATTCTCACATCTCGCACAACATAGGTTGGACTAACTTAAGAACCAACAATCAGCAGAAAAACAAGTAAAATATTCTCTGGTTTTCAGCGTGGTGGCAGTGTTGAGGTACTGCGACGTTTCGACAAGCGTGATACACCATCATCTGCTCGAATCAAGCAAGGTGGAGCAGTGGTCAGCACACTAGACTAACATTCGGAAGGATGACGTTTCAAATTCCTGTCTGGCCATCCAGATGTAGGTGTTTCGTGATTTTCCTAAATCACTCCGAAAAAATGTCAGGATGGCTCCTTTGGAAAGGGCACGGCCGATGTCCTCCATCTCTAATGTCCGCATTGTCGACGGGACAACAATCTTCCTTCCTTCTTTCATCTCCTGGAGATGAACTATTTAATCTTAAAACAACACCGTTTTCATTAGAAATCAAGAGAGTTAGAGCGTGCTTAAATGGATGGCTACAATAAGTATATGGGTGCCCAACTCTATTCCGTTTAGAGGTAGCCCACTACACAAATATAATTTCAATGATAACAGGACAGTGTAGCGCTGTAGTTGTCATAAGGAGAAACATGATTCTATATATATGTAACTGAACACTGACACTATTAGATCTGTCCTTCAGTCGTTTAGTTGCATTAAGACAAGCTATGATAATGAACATGGTCTTTCAATTGTTATAAATTGGTATGTTTGTGTCTTGAATGTTACCTCATCACTAACACCCTCCATTCGTGATTAACTTGTATTCATATAACAGTAGGACCCGGCAGCATATTTTTTAGAGCTTGTTCATGGTACCTGTATATACAGACGACGTCGCTACTTCTATCAGAAGGACACTCCAGAATGTATTCTGTGGGGCTAGGCTTTAATTTTCTTACACTGTACCGTTAGATGCCGACTCATTTATGTTTTCCATCGTGTTTAATAGAATACGATGATGGTTCATGGCGAAATAGATAAGGTTATCAACTATATATAGGACACGGTGTGATACAGGCTGCAAATCAAACGTTATGTGCAGTTGCGGACTCAGACTGATGTCACCTCCAATGACTGTTTCTTCTTACAGCTCTTATCGGCGGGTACTGTTCCTTACCATGTAGCTGTAGTTTTACTGGCAATTACCAACTTTATGTGAGGTTCAATGTTTCTAATTGGTTTTAATATTAACTTCTTAATGGAGCATTAGGTCTTAAATTTATTCGTCACTTAGTGCATGTAAATGTGAATTTTCTGATGAAGACACCATTAATCGGTTTCGAAACCTGGTAAAAGTAAAATTTTGTTGTAACCGGTTGACTGTTGTATACCTATCATATCCTGTCTATTGGTTTTGAGCGTTGGTGATAATTTACGAATATTATATGTGCTGGTTATGAGTAATTTGCTTTGTACGCAGCATTAATGTAAGTTCAGTTTTACTACCTGCTATTTAAGTTTTAGCCGTTTGGGCGCATTCTTACATTCTTTTACAGAACAGAGTTACCACAACTTACAATCACGCTGCGTGTATTAGTACATAGTCTTGTGAGTGAGACTTGATTTCACCTAATTCTGTGTTCGGTCATTTGTTCATGATCCTGGGCTCTTTAATCAGACAACCGGTGTCTATTTATGAGAATTCAAAGAAGGTTCCTCTAATTTACATATTTCAACTGTCTTTATAACTGCTCACTGTTTGTTATGATCTGGTGTGCTTACTGGTATTAACTTATATGTTAAATCAATGTGTATTAATTCATGATGTATTATTGTGGAAAATTTGTCAGTTGAAATACTTTTCTGTCCGTTCTAGTAGAACTTGAATTCAGACTGTGCTTTATTTAATTTATGGTGAAGCAGAACCACCTGAGTAAAATAAAGCTCTACTCAATGTTACAATCCGATATTTCAAATTGTTACTGATGAAATTTGAAATATTAAATGTTTATTGCTGATTAACGTGGACTGTTGTAAATAACTATGTTATCTGAGTTTGTCAAATGTCATGCGTTAAAAAATCATAATAACAGTCTGTAAAATTTATTACATAAAATCAGTTTATCTCTTCTGTGTGACGTGTTATGTTTTCTGTGGCCAACTACCTTACCACTAACAGCTGCTCGCTTTCAAACGTTCTCAAATACGATGTACAGTCTGGTGCAAAGACGCAAGTTCATTCTGGATAGCCACATGGCTATCAGATATTTGTATTTTTTTAAATTTTTATGCTACGTAAAGGTCAGAACCCAAATATCGGTCATCAAAAGCAGTTACGGGCAAGTCTCAAAAATTCTCGATAAAATCAACATTAAGGTTTTCCGACCGTGGTTAACATACTGAAGCAAGGTCAATTTGGCAGGACAAATAGTGTGGCTGTGCGGTAGAATGCTTGCCTACCACGTGTTTGGCGCCGATTCGATTTCCAGCCTAAGCAAAAATTTAAACAAAGGCGCACGTCCCATGAACATTTCACTGAAGTGTGAAGTACATGAAAATGAAAAAGAATTTAATTTGTATTGTTTTTTAATTTAAACAATGTAATAAACGATCAGTAATTAAGAACTTAAATTTGCAATGAAAACTGGATTTCTGTGCGCGATTTGTAATTAGAAACAAGGAGATGTACAATCTTCATAAAAATTAGAATTAGATATCTGTTTTTAGCATATATTTCATGAGTTTTATATCTAAATGTGGACTAGCACTGGCTAAAAGAGCATTCCTGGCCAAGAAAAGTCTACTAGTGTCAAACATCGGCCTGAGAATGTATGTTTGGAGCACACCGTTGTCAATTGTCAATTGTGTGTGAAATCTTATGGGACTTAATTGCTAAGGTCATCAGTCTCTAAGCTTACACACTACTTAACCTAAATTATCCTAAGGGCGAACACACACACCCAGGACTCGAACCTCCGCCGGGACCAGCCGCACAGTCCATGACTGCAGCGCCTTTAGACCGCTCGGTAAATCCCGTGCGGCCACACCGTTGTATTAATGAAACATAGACTGCGGCAAAACCTGAACAGAAGAGAATCGAAGCATTTGTGATGTGACGCTACTGAAGAATGTTGAAAATTAGATGGACTGTCAACGTATGGAATGAGGAGATTCTCCGCAGACTCAGCAAGGAAAGGGATATATAGAACACACTGAAAAGAAGAAGCGGCAGGATGATAGAACATCTGTTAAGACATCACGGAACAACTTCCGTGGTACTAGAGGGAGCTGTAGAGGGTAAAAACTGTAAACGAAGACAGAGATTGGAATACATCTCGGACGTAGGTTGCAACTGCTAATCTGAGATGAAAAGGTTGGCGCGGGAGACGAATTCATGGCGGGCAGCATCAAACCAGTCACAAGACTTATAACACAAAAAAGAAAAAAATTAAGTGACATAGATATTCGAATAGAACTGTAAGAAGAAGAAAATAATGGAAACAAGACTCGAGCCATCGACTACCAGTCTCAAAGGCTATTGATATTTTTTTTCTGTGTTTATGCATATTGAACTTCACACGATTGCTAGTAGAACATACACCTCTGTTTAAAAGTTTGCATCAGCCGAGAATCGAACTTGAAAGCCCTACGTGCCACGCGAAATTCTACCACATAGCCACGCAATCTGTCGAGACAAAACGACCTTGCTGTAGCATATTAAAGACGGTTGGAAAATTTCAGAGTTAAGAAAATTTTTGAGAGTTGCATCGAACTTATTTGAGGGATACATATTTGGGTTCTGAACTTCACGTACCATATATAAAATTACAAACATTCGATTGCTGCCCTTGTAAGATGTTATTTACATACTTTTTTTACATATCATCTCCTGTGCCAGACTTCTCATCTCACAGTAGCAATTGTAACCAACGTTCTCAATTATTTGCTGGGTGTATTTCAGTCTCTGTCTTCCTCTACAGTTTTTACCCTCTACAGCTACCTCTCATAGAAGTTACTCCCTGGTGTCTTAACAGATGTCCTAGCACCCTATCCGTTCTTCTTGCCAGTGTTTTCCATATATTCTTTTCCTTGTCGATTTCTGCAGAGAATCTCTTCATTGCTTACCTTATCAATCTACTTAATTCTCAACATTCGTCTGTAGCGCTACATCTCATATGCTTCGATTTTTTTTCAGTTACGGTTGCCCCACAGTCCCTGTGTCACTGCCATACAGTGCTGTGCTCCAAATGTACATTCTCAGAAATTTCTTCCTCAAATTAAAGCCAATGTTTGATAGTAGTAGACTTCTCTTGGCCATGAATGCAATTTTTGCCTGTAGTAGACTGCTTTCTGCGTCCTCCTTGTTCCGTCCATTATGGGTTATCTTACTGCTTAGGTTTCAGAATCCCTTAATTTCGTCTACTTCGTGATCAGCAAGCCTGATGTTAGGCTTCTCGCACTTCTCGTTTTTGCCACTTCTCATTAGTTTATTCTTTCTTCGATTCACTTTCAGTCCATATTCTGTACACACTAGACTGTTCATTCCATTCAGCAAATCATGTAGTTAGTGAAATTTTCTGGGGCTTCCAGCGGCTGGCTCTGAGCACTATGGGACGTAACAGCTGAGGTCATCAGCCGCCTAGAACTTAGAACTACTTAAACCTAACTAACCTAAGGACATCACACACATCCATGCCCGAGGCAGGATTCGAACCTGCGACCGTAGCGGTCGCGCTGTTCCAGACTAAAGCGCCTAGAACCGCAAGGCCACTCTGGCCGGCCTTCCAGCGGCGTCAGGTGGTTAAAATCCCACTAGCTTTCAACCGAGCTCTTCCTGGTCAATGTCAAGTGGTAAGACTGACTGCTGTGTCGCCGTGGCCGCGTCATTATATAGCCGCACAGCTGGCTGTGACGTCACTGGTGCTCTCTTCCTCGCCCTATACGGTAATGTTTTCATCCCGCGTCCGTCGCACCCGGTTTAACATCGCGATAGCCGAGTCCCAGTCTGTGCTGAGCTGCAAACCGCTGTCGTTGTTGGTGTTTTCAGAGGTTTTTATTTCAATAGCTTCTTTTATGATGCTATCCAAAATCCCTTCGTCTTCATAACGACAGATGTTTCGTATAATTCGGTGTCCATTTTCTAAGCCGTGTTCTGCCACGGCTGATTTTTCTGGATAGCGTAGGCGTAAGCACCTCTCGTGTTCCGTCCGGCGTTGCTCCACAATGCGTACTGTTTGGCCACACTGACATGGTATCTTGTACACTACAGGAATTTTAAGCCGTAGATCGTCCTTCACAGGCCTCATGAGCCGAAGAATTTTCGCTGGGGGCCTGAACACCGATGAAATGTTATATCTCTTCAGCAGCCGGCTAGTCTTTCCCGGCACTGTACCACAGAAAGGCAAAAACACAAGTTTCTTGCTTTCTTCTTCGGTGGTGTTCTCTTCTGTATTGGTGTGTTTCTTGCTTGTCACACCAGATATAGCCTGTGACACCTGGCTGTACCTCTATCCGTGGCTGTACCCGTTTTCCCGGAAAACTTTTCGGAGGTGACTCACTTCTAGTGGCAGACTTTCTGCGTCTGAGACGAGTTTAGCACGATGGACGAAGCCCGAGAAAATTTTATTAATTCATATCGCTGCGAAACCATGCATTCATACAAATCATGTAATTCAACTTCAGGTTTTTTGACGTATTGCATATGACCCGGCTTTCCCTATAGCTTTCCACTGTTTCCCTCAGAATTTGACAGTGTCGACATATCCTATAAAGGTGTCTGGCACATCGAACACAGCGGAAGGCAGTTTTATAGAAACGGTTCCCAGCTCTCGGACGAGTTATCGCCCAACTGTCCACACAGCGTCGGCAGCCTCCCCGTAGAGTCCCCGCGACGGCGGTCGCCGACGACGCGGCCGTGGACGGCGCCCGCGGTTCCAATAAGCGCGGCTCGTTACCGGTCGGCGGGCGGCTGTTATTTATGGACGGCCGCACCGGACCACATTTCACCGGTCGGCGTTCCCTTAATGAGCGCCACCCGGCCGCTGTATGCTTCACTAAATTTCTGCCTCCTGACAATTCGGCCACAAACTCATAACCGGCCGCCTGCCGCCGCTCCACCCTGCTCCGCGCAGCGCCCGGACGCCGGTGTCGGCCGCTAAAAATTGCGACACCGGAGATCGCCGCCTCAGATACGAAACTATAAACAGCCTGATGTATAGGAGCGGCATTCTGGCCGAATCCGGTCGATGCGCCGAAAACTGACAAGGGAATTCCGACCGGAGTGAGAGACGAAAACTGGAGTGACATTTGACTTAGTTGTCCACATGTGTCCTATATTTCGTGAGGTAAGTGCGATCTGTCAATTGCCTACAATATTTTGGGCTGACCGTATCACCGGAACCCCTTTACTTTGAATTTTAATCACACTGTTGAACCCTTCTTTTATTTCCATCATTGCTTCATCGGTATACAGGGTGTTACAAAAAGGTACGGCCAAACTGTCAGGAAACATACCTCACACACAAATAAAGAAAAGATGTTATGTGGACATGTGTTCGGAAACGCTTAATTTCCATGTTGGAGCTCATTTTAGTTTCGTCCACCTACGCTCAATGGAGCACGTTATCATGATTTCATACGGGATACTCTACCTGTGCTGCTAGAACATGTGCCTTTACAAGTACGACACAACATGTGGTTCATGCGCGATGGAGCTCCTGCACATTTCAGTCGAAGTGTTCCTACGCTTCTCAACAACAGATTCGGTGACCGATGTATTGGTAGAGGTAGACCAATTCCATGACCTCCATGCTCTCCTGACCTCAACCATCTTGACTTTCATTTATGGGGGCATTTGAAAGCTCTTGTCTACGCAAACAAATCTAGAGACTCTTCGTGCTCGTATTGTGGACAGCTGTGATACAATACGCCATTCTCCAGGGCTGCATCAGCGCATCAGGGATTCCACGCGACGGAGGGTGGATGCATGTATCCTCGCTAACGGAGGACATTTTGAACATTTCCCGTAACAAAGTGTTTGAAGTCACGCTGGTACGTTCTGTTGCTGTGTGTTTCCATTCCATGATTAATGTGATTTGAAGAGAAGTTGTAAAATGAGCTCTAACATGGAAAGTAAGCGTTCCTGACACATGTCCACATAACATATTTTCTTTATTTGTGTGTGAGGAATGTTTCCGGAAAGTTTGGCCGTACCTTTTTGTAACACCCTGTATAAATGAAACAACCTCACATTTTTACAGGGTGACATACAGGAGACGGACGGTTTCGAACTGCGTAGTACTGAGGGCGCGGTGGTGGAAGGTGGTCGTGGCGGGGACAGTTCTGATCCACACAAGACGCCATTTCATTTACTCAGTCACTGTGGAGCAGTGCGACTTGCAACATCGAGTGTTTGTCTGTGACAGTTTCGTGAAAAGTGGTGACTCGATTATTGCTACGCAACGATTGTTTCGTGTGCGGTTTAATGTCGGTCGACATGGAGCTGTTCCGAGCCGTAACACAATCCTCAGATGGGTGGAAAACTTCAGATAAACTGGAAACATACTGGATAAGAAGCATCTTGGCCCGAGACGCAGAATAACGATACCAGAAAATGTTGAAAGGGTAAGGCAAGCGGCAGTCAGAAGCCCAGGACGGTCAGCTAGACGTCATGGTAGTGAGTTACGAGTCAATCGTGAATCGGTTAGACGAATTTTGCATAAAGAATTAAAATTCCATCCCCACAAAATGCTCATCGTCCAACAACTTAAGGAAACTGATTTTGCTGTACGAGAAGACTTCACTTACAGAATGCAAGTGATTTTGGGATCGATGGAAAATGAAATTTTATTGATGAGCGATGAAGCTCATTTTCATTTAAACTGGACCGTGAATAAGCGAAACCTACGTTACTGGGCTCCAGAGCATCCACACCTTATCCACCAGCGTCCTCTACGCTTACAAGGGAACCTCCTCATCGCGCACCCCCCCCCCCCCCCCCCCCCCGTCCTCAGATTTAGTTATAAGTTGGCACAGTGGATGGCCTTGAAAAACGGAACACAGATGAATCGAGAAAACAGGAAGAAGTTGTGTGGAACTATGAAAAAAATAAGCAAAATATATAAACTGAGTAGTCCATGTGCGAGATAGGCAACATATAGGACAGGACACTGGAAGCTAAGAGCGCCGTGGTCCCGTGGTTAGCGTGAGTGGCTGCGGAACGAGAGGTCCTTGGTTCAAGTCTTCCCTCGATTTTTTATTTTCTGACAATTATTATCTGTCCGTCCGTTATGTTATCATCCCTTTTTTGGGAGTGATTATCACATCCACAAGAAAACCTAAATCGGGCAAGGTAGAAGAATCTTTTTACCCATTCGCCAAGTGTGCAAGTTAGGTGGGTCAACAACATATTCCTGTCATGTGACGCACATGCCGTCACCAGTGTCCTATAGAGTATATCAGACGTGTTTTCCTGTGGAGGAATCGGTTGACCTATGTCCTTGCGATCAAATGTTTTCAGTTTCCATTGGAGAGACAGGTCCTCTCGTCTACTAATCGCACGGTTTTGCGGTGCGGTGCCGGCCGCGGTGGCCGTGCGGTTCTGGCGCTGCGGTCCGGAACCGCGGGACTGCTACGGTCGCAGGTTCGAATCCTGCCTCGGGCATGGGTGTGTGTGATGTCCTTAGGCTAGTTAGGTTTAAGTAGTTCTAAGTTCTAGGGGACTTATGACCTAAGATGTTGAGTCCCATAGTGCTCAGAGCCATTTGAACCATTTTTTTTGCGGTGCGGTCCCAAAACACAGACACTAAACTTATTACAGTGAATAGAGACGTCAATGAACGAACGGACAGATCATAACTTTGCGAAGATAAAAAATGAGAGGACTTGAACCAAGGACCTCTCGTTCCGCAGCCGCTCACTCTAACCACGGGACCACGGCGCTCCTTAGCACAGAATCTCCTTGATGTTGCCTATCTTGCACAAGGACTACTCAGTTTGTATATTTTGATTACTGTTTTCATAGTTCCACACAACTTCTTCCTGTTTTCTCGATTGATCTGTGTTCCGTTTTTCAAGGCCTATCCACTATGCCAACTTATAACTAAATCTGAAGGGGGTGCGATGGATAGGTTCCCTTGTCAGAAAAGTAACAGCCTGGTGTGCTCTTGGCTCTGTTGGCATTATTGGACCTTATTTTTTTGAAGAGAACGGGGCCACAGTTACTGTTAATCCGGTTCGTTACTGTCGTATGCTTGAAACATTCTTGAAACCAGAAATAAGAAGGCGACGAATCCCTTTAAAACGCGTTTGGTCCCAGCAGTATGGGATACCATCGCACACCGCAAACACTTCAGTGACAATTCTTAGACGCATGTTTCCTGGCCGGATTATCTCACGTTTTGGCAATGTTCCTTGGCCTCCCAGGTCTCCCGACTTGTCAGTATGTCACTTTTTTCTGTGGGGTCCCTTAAGAACCGTGTCTATAACCACAAACCACGAAATTTGGACGAGTTGAGGAATGCAATCATTCAAGAAATTGCTGCCATCCCTGCAGAGATTTTAGTCCGTGTGATGGAGGATTTTGAGAAGAGACTTGAGTCCTGCATTCGAAATGATGGACATCACCTTGACGACATTATTTTTCACAAATAACTTTGTTAATTAAAATGGCAAATAATGAGCTTTGATTTTGTGTAAATAAACATGCATTAATTTTAAAGTTGGCTGAGTATTATTTCATTAAAAACCGTCCGTATCCCGTGTGTCACCCCATACTTATTGAAAAAAAGTTAAAACCTTTTGTATAAGTAAGTGAATAGTTAAATTTATCCTGTAATCTGCCCCAATTTTATGTGGAAGTTTGATCAGAATAATCGACGGGAAGAAAATGAAATTGCTAGGAACGACGTTGCAGTCATCGACAATCGACGCGAAAGTAGTTGTTAGCATCTCACTTCTACAGTGAACTGACATCACTTAGTTACTGTAACATGGACGTATAGGAATTGTGGGCAAACTGTAAGTCGTGGTGCGGATAATTATGAGCCTAGTATGTGGATTAGGGACGGAAAAAACCCAACATGATTCGATAACAAGATTCGGAAAATCTGAGGAAGCGGAAGCTGTTGCACTCTCGGTTCAAAGGATAATGCGCAAATGACGACAAGCGAAGGTTAGTAGAGATTCGTGCGCCCGTGATGCGCAGAGCATACGACTACTGCCACTGCCATACCTTAGGAAAATACCTAGCAGAGAACCCGAGAAAATTATGGTGCTATGTAAAAGATGGTGCTGTGTATATAAGATGAACATCAACAAAAGCATAACAAGGATAATGCAATGTAGTCGAATTAAATCGGGTGATGCTGAGGATATTAGATTAGGAAATGAGACGCTTAAAGTAGTAAAGGAGTTTTGATATTTGGGGAGCAAAATAACTGATGATGGTCGAAGTAGAGAGGATATAAAATGTAGACTGGCAATGGCAAGGAAAGCGTTTCTGAAAGAAGAGAAATTTGTTAACATCGAGTATGGATTTAAGTGTCAGGAAGTCGTTTGTGGAAGTATTTGTATGGAGTGTTGCCATGTATGGAAGTGAAAAGTGAACGATAGTTTGGACAAGAAGAGAATAGAAGCTTTTGAAATGTGGTGCTACAGAAGAATGCTGAAGATTAGATGGGTAGATCACATAACTAATGAGGAGGTACTGAATAGAATTAGGGAGAAGAGAAATTTGTGGCACACCTTGACTAGAAGAAGGGATCGGCTGGTAGGACATGTTCTGAGGCATCAGGGGATCACCAATTTAGTATTTGAGGGCAACGTGGAGGGTAAAAATCGTAGAGGGAGACCAAGAGATGAATACACTAAGCAGATTCAGAAGGATGTAGGTTGCATTAGGTACCGGGAGATGAAGAAGCTTGCACAGGGTAGAGTAGCATGGAGAGCTGCATCAAACCAGTCTCTGGACTGAAGACCACAACAACAACAACATGTAAAATCGTTAAGTGGGTCTAAGGCTTCCGGTCTCTCTGGTGTGGTAGTTGAAGATAGCGAAACGAAAGCCGATGTTTTAAATTTCACGTTTATGAAACCGTTCACGCGGGGGAATCGATTATCCTCCATGTCCTAGAGACTTATTGGTGTGGCCGCGATGTCCTGGATCGAAACCCAGGCTCTCGGTAGTGCCACGTGCCTTTCTTTCGACAGAGGCGGATGTCAAGGGTGGTGGCGTCCTTCATGCTACTGGGAAGAAGTGGGCTGTGTTCTGGTAGCGACAACCACTGTCCTTCACGACACCACTCATCCGTAACAACATGAACTTAACACTACCATACACAATCATCATAGTAATCCACGTGATACAGTTGCGCTCTTACACACACAATGAGGAAAGAGAGAAGTGCTGCCTCAATATGTCCCACGAACGTACGACGGGCGTTTTAAAAGTTATTGCGAAGTCCGAGAGATGGCACCACCGGTGCGTATCAAGGTCATGTATAGTTAGTAGCATCTTTGGAAAGAATGCACACCAAATTTCAGCCTCATTGGTCTATTTCTTTGTGTTTGGCATTCCTGTGAATCAAGGAAGTCAAGTGATTGTCAAAAAATGGACGAAAAAGAATTTCGTGTGGTGATTAAACATTACTTTATGAAAGGCAAAACGCCTCAGGAGACTACAGAGAAGCTTGATAAACACTGCGGTGACTCTGCGCCTTCGGTTAGAACAGTTAATAAGTGGTTTCAAAATTTTCGGAGTGGCCGTATGGGCACAAGTGATGCTGAACGTTCTGGACGCCCTGTGGAGGTTATGACTCCAGAAATCATTGATAAAATCCATGATATGGTGATGGATAACAGAAGACTGCTAGTGCTGTGGGCATCTCGAATGAATGGGTACATAATATTTTGCAGAAACACTTGGACATGAGAAAGCTATCAGCAAGATGGGTTCCGCGATTGCTCACGCTTGACCAAAAACGGAATCATGTGAAGTGTTACAAGGATGGTTTGCAGCTGTTCAGGAAGAATGAGCAGGACTTTAAGCAACGCTTTGTCACTGTGGACGAAACATGGATACATTACTATACTCCTGAGACCAAATAACAATCTAAACAATGGGTTACTAAGGGAAAATCAGCGCCAAACAAGGCGAAGACCATTCCTTCGGCCGGAAAGGTTATGGCGACTGACTTTTGGGATTCGCAAGGGATGATCCTCATCGACTATCTGGAAAAGGGTAAAACTATTACAGGTGCATATTATTCATCATTGCTGGACCGACGGAAAATCAAGCTGCAAGAAAAATGCCGGCGATTGGACTGCAAAAAAGTCCTTTTCCGTCTCGACAGTGCACCAGCACACACCTCAGCTGTTGTGGTCGCAAAATTAATGGAAATAGGATTCCAACTCGCTTCACATCCCCCCCTATTCTCCAGACTTGGCTCCCTCGGACTACTATTTGTTCCCCAATTTGAAGAAACGGCTGACAGGACAAAGATTTTATTCAAACGAGGAGGTGATTGCAGCAACTAATAGCTATTTTTCAGACTTGGACAGTTCCTATTATTTGGAGGGAATCAATAAATTAGAACAGCATTTGACGATGTGTATAAGTCTAAAAGGAGACTATGTCGAAAAATAAAAAAGTTTTACCCCAAACACGTAATTAGTTGTTGTTTTTGCACGGACTTTTCAAACCCTCCTCGTACATGAAAGAACACTGATGACCCAAAACACTATGACCACTGCCAACCTCGACGCTGGATGCCGCCTAGTGGCGTACCGGCACGTAACGCGGTAGCAAAAGGATGTAAACGTTGCAGACACGGACGGGGGACCACCATAGTGAAGAAATGGGCTGCAAATTAAGATAAGCGACTTTGACAACGGTCAAGTTATCGCTGCGCGAAGCCCGTGAATCAGTATCTCGAAAACGGCGAAGCCGATCGAATTTTCACCTGCAACTGTCGTGAGCATCTGGGGAAAGCGATAGTTACCACCAGGCGCTAAATGGTTGGACGTCCACGGCTCTTCACAGAACGCCGGGTTCGGAGGCTTGTCTGCTCGTCTAATAAAGTAGAACAGAAGGTGATCTGCGGCATCTGTGCCGAAAGAGAACAATGCTGGTGCACGCACAAGTGTTCGGAGCACACCGTTGAACATAGAGCTCCGCAGCAGACCTCACCTACACGTGTTTAAATATTGACCCAATCACAGCGTCAATTACGATTGCAGTGGGCACAGGATCATCGGGATTCAACCGTCGATCAGAAGAAACGTGTCGGGCTCTTCGGGTGAATCACATTTTTGCTACATGAGGCCAATGATTGCCACCACAAACGCCGTAATGGAGGTGAACGGCGGCTCGAAACGCAGGCTGGTGGGAGCAGTATTATGCTAAGAGAGTCATTTTACAACGCTTGCATGTGACATGTTGTAGTAATCGAAATCGAAAACACGCAGACAGCTGCGAACCACCTGCGCCCCTTCGTATTTGATGTCTTCCCCTACGCCGATGTCGTAAAAAAGAAAAATGGTTCAAATGGCTCTGAGCGCTATGAGACTTACTGTGGTCATCAGTCCCCTACAACTTAGAACTACTGAAACCTAACTAGCCTAAGGACATCACACTCATCCACGCCCGAGGCAGGATTCGAACCTGCGACCGTAGTAGTCGTCTTTGGAGCGAAATACATCACTCATTCTGCGCGTCAGTTTGTCGGTAGGTTTGTGGTGATATGTGGCATTAGATATGTACGTAGACGTCATGTAATTTGAGCAAATAACGGACTTCTGATTTGCGTACGCGGTGATGGCGCCCGATACCGACCCAGATGGGGTCCATAGGATTTACATCAGGTGAATTTGGTCGCCGAGACATGAACGTGAGTTTACTAAAATGCTCCTCAAACCAAAGTAGTACGGTTCTGGCTAGGAGACATAGACATTTATACGGCTGAAAGGTGACATTGGGCCGGCCGGAGTGGCCGAGCGGTTGGTTCTAGGCGCTACAGTATGGAACCGCGCGACTGCTACGGTCGCAGGTTCGAATCCTGCCTCGGGCATGGATGTGTGTGATGTCCTTAGGTTAGTTAGGTTTAAGTAGTTCCAAGTTCTAAGGGACTGATGACCTTTGAAGTTAAGTCCCAGAGTGCTCAGAGCCATTTGAATTTTGCCAGGTGGTCTGTTTTATGAATCAAAATTTATTCTCTGTATAAAACTTCAGCCGCCAATTTAAATAGGAATTGCCAGCTTCCTTGTTATTGGTAAAGTAACGATTTTGAACCGTCAAACGGTGCTTTGGTATTTAAGGTTGTCTGCAGATTGTCTGGTCATTATCACCTTGAACTAGTTATGTTTTACCAATTTACCAAGTGAAATTTCACGTCATTGGTGATTGTGTAATGAACTATTGCTTTAATAGTAATCGCGGTTGTCACAATATAATGTTTAATATCTCCTTCTGCATTTGGCGCTACCCACTGCCTGGCTGTTAGTTTTAGTATTTTAATGAACTGTGTGTTAACACTGGTTTTGTGTGTTCTAGAAGCCGTTATTGGTGTGCGCAGGCCCTCCTGCCTGTTGTCGTCACTTAAGTTCTCGAGCACGGAATTCAGAGCCGGCCGTTGTGGCCGTGCGGTTCTATGCGCTACAGTTTGGAACCGAGCGACCGGGCATGGATGTGTGTGATGTCCTTAGGTTATTTAGTTTTAACTAGTTCTAAGTTCTAGGCGACTGGTGACCTCAGCAGTTGAGTCGGATAGTGCTCAGAGCCATTTGAACCATTTTTAACGGAATTCAGTCGCGCAGCCGATGTGAATGCCAAGCTTCGAGACTGTGCTGATTGCTGTGTAAATCTTTCAGGCTATCATATCATATTGCCGAATGTTTCTGTAATAGTTAATTCATGTATTTATGAGATGTTGCTATCTGAGTATTTTTTTAAACCTAATAGCTTTTACAAATTGTTATTTTTCATATTCACAAGGCCTAATAATTGGCTAATGCCCTTAGATCTGTAATTATGTTAAGGTTTTATTTGTGTAAAACAATTTTTATTAACTTAAAGTTGGGGCCATAAGACTGTTTTCCTTTAAAAAATTTTTAGAATTATTCTCATTTATTTTGTACAATTGAATGATCGGTGTAGATTACCGCAATTTTCAAAAGTAATTAATGATTGTGTTGCAACTAGTTCTGTGTTTTAATTAACGTGGTGAAAATAAATTCTTGTATCCTCAAATGGGGGTCAGCATTCCACCCAGCAGCCCATGTGCCCTGCTTACCAATCCACCATCTTACCAATTGGGTGTGTCAGCTTTCAAGACACGAAACTCATGGTACGGGGTAGATAGAGAATTATCCTTCTCAGCGTGTAGACAACCAATAATGTTTAGACAGTGGTAGAGAAGCGTAATTATTTTAAAGAGTGAACCTCTTCGACTACACACTTTATTAGCCCATCGTAAAAATGCACAAGACGTAATATTAAGTGCGAAATAACACAGACTTTACTGTCTGGGCGTGAGAGTGCCGTTCGGACGAGGTAATAAGATGACTGGACGAATTCATAAACGACACTGCCCTCCGTCCACCCACTGGCCCTATTTAAGCGTGTTTGCAACTCACGGAGAGAATGCAAGGCGACGCGGTTTGTTTTAGAACCAACGCCGACAGTAAAGAAGGTGGTCCACTGCTCGTTAAGTCCCTCGCCCAAGCTCTGTGTGTGTGTGTGTGTGTGTGTGTGTGTGTGCGGAGGAACAGCTGGTAACGAAGCGACGTCCCCTAGGCGTGGCCAACCAATTAGCAGCGCACGCCCACTGCAGAGTTCACCTCGGGCGACACCGCCCAACTGTCAAACGAACACGCTGTGTCCACAGACACCGCCACTGATCACTTTACTTTTTACTTCCCAGCTACTACAGTCTCGCTCCCATCTGTGGTGAGGGTGAGTTTCACAGGACTGTCTAAATATCAGACCGAGTGTAATATACCAAATAGTAGCAGACCCGCAAGTATAAAGGGAGGTGTCGCGTCGGCTGATTCCGAGATTTTACTCTTTCGGGGACTGGTCGATTATGTTGTTCTAATCATTTCATGTCATCTTCACCACAAAGACGCGCAAATCACCGAAGTGGCGTGAAACAGAAACAACTGCACCAGGCTTCCGAATAGACCCGGACAGGGACTCCTGCCCAATAGTGGCATACGATCATTTAATTTCATTCTTTCGTTTCTGATAATACTAAACACGACTTCAAATGTACTATACTAACATATAGTATAGACCACCTGGCTAGCCGTGCGGTCTAACGCGCTGCTTCCCGAGCAAGAAGGTGTACCGGTCCCCGGCACGAATCCACCCGGTGGGTTAGTGTCGAAGTCCGGTGTGCCAGACAACCTGTGGATGGTTTTTAAGGCGGTTTTCCATCAGCCTCGGCGAATGCGGGCTGGTTCCCCTTATTCCGCCTCAGTTACACTATGCCAGGGACATTGCTACGCAAACACTGTCTCCATGTATGCATACACCATAATTACTCTACCACGCAAACATTTGGGGTTACACCTGTTTCGTCTGGTATGAGACGTTCCCGGGGAGGCGGGGGGGGGGGGGGGGCGTCCATTGGGGGCCGAACCGCACAACGCACAATAACCCTAGGTTCGGTGTGGGGCGGCGGTGAGAGGACTGCTCAAAAATGGTTCAAATGGCTCTGAGCACTATGCGACTTCACTTCTGAGGTCATCAGTCGCCTAGAACTTAGAACTAATTAAACCTAACTAACCTAAGGACATCACACATATCCATGCCCGAGGCAGGATTCCAACCTGCGACCGTAGCGGTCACGCGGTTCCAGACTGAAGCTCTTAGAACCGCACGGCCACACCGGCCGGCGAGTGAACTGCTTTGGCCTGTTGTGGGGTTGTGTACCACTGAGGGTTTGGCGAGACGAAGCCTCTCCGTCGTTGCTAGGTCCCCCCGTTTAATACACAATACACACAACATATACTATTGTTATTCGTAATTATGTTTATTATTATTTACTATCATTATTTAAGTTCACAGGAAAATTCTTAGGTACAGATTGCAGACTACTGCTGATGCAATAATTTCAAAAAGAACACTTAGGCTACAGGAAGGGACGTTCGTGTAATGATAACATATTTGTAACAAGACAAATTATTGTAAAAATTAGCTAACATCTTCGATAACCTAAAAAGACCACTTCTGTGGAAAATATTGGAAATAAACAATTTTCTTAACTACTTTATTAATACCGTACAGAGTCTACATGTAAATGCGAAAACGGATGAAATTTTTGTAAACCAAGGCGTTCGACAACCGTGTAGTCTATCATCCACTGACAATCTAGTTACGAAATGGGAAAACGAAGTACAGTTAGGAATTAAAATAGGATATGGCCTACCATTAATTACTCTATTATTTGCTGATAAACCGATAATTAAACAGGAAACAGACAATAATTTGCAAAGAGCCAAAATTAAATATTCCAATTATATCTGCAAATAAGACAAAAGGAAGAACCCAGTCAGATCGAAAGTTATAATAAATGAGAGAATTTTGGAAGAGGCATGGTTGGTTGATTGGTTTCAGGTGGGGCTCACACAGCGAGGTCATCAGTCCCATCGGATTAGGAAAGGAAGTCAGCCGTGCCTGTTCGGATGAACCATCCCGGTATTTGCCTAATGTGATTTAGGAAAATCACGGAAAACCTGAATCAGGATGCCCGGACATGGGTTTGAACCATCATCCTCCTGAATGCGAGTCCAGTGTGCTAACCACTGTGCCATCTCGTTCGGTTGAAAGAGATGTTCCACTTCAGTTATTCTAGCATGTGGTACTAGTGTCAACTATGCCGAAGACATTGACAACAAGGTTAATAAATTTCATACTATCTGTGGAGCAATTGGAAGAACGTTGGGGGGGGGGGGGGGGAACAAGAAAGGAAACAAAAATGAAATTCTATTACGCTGTGGCTGTACCTACTCTTGTATACAGTTCCATATCATGGACAGTAACAAAAAAAAAAAAATAAATAAATAAAACTGACATATGGAGGCAACAGAGATGTAGTTCGTGAGATATGTAAGGCACTGTCATAATATGGATAAAACTGGAAATGAAACAATAAAATAAGGTTTAAAAATGTTTTCGGTTAATTCCGAGATATACCGCCTAACTACGGTCGCAGGTTCGAATCCTGCCTCGGGCATGGATGTGTGTGATGTCCTTAGGTTAGTTATGTTTAAGTAGTTCTAAGTTCTAGGGGACTGATGACCACAGCAGTTAAGTCCCATAGTGCTCAGAGCCATTTGAACCATTCAACGAAACATCATCGATATGGGCTTTCAGAGCCGAAGACCCACTCGTGTACCCTTGATGACTGCACGACACAAAGTTATACGCCTCGCCTGGGCCTGTCGACTCCAACTTGGACTGCTGATGAGTGTAAACATGTTACCTTGTCGACGAGACTCGTTTCAAATTGTATTGACCAGTTGGATGTGTACTGGTACAGAGACAACATCATGAATCCATGGACCTTGCATGTCAGAAAGTGACTATTCAAGCTGGTGGAGTCTCTGCAATGGTGTGGGGCGTGTGCAGCTGGAGTGATATGGGGCCCCTGATATGTCTAGATACGACTCTGACAAGTGACATGTACGTAAGCATCCTGTTTGGTCACCTGCGTCCATTCATGTCCATTGTGCATTCCGACGGACTTGGGCAATTCCATCAGGACAACGCGACAATCCACACGTCCAGAGTTGCTACAGAGTGGTTCCAGGAGCATTCTTCTGACTTTAAACATTTCCGCTGGCCACCAGACTTCCTAGACATGAACATTTTTGAGCAAATCTGGGATGCCTTACAACATACTGTTCAGAAGAGATCTCCACAGCCTCGTACTCTTACGGATTTATGGAAATTCCTGCAGGATTCATGATGTCAATTCCCTCCAGCACTACTTCAGGCATTAATCGAGTCCATACCACGTCATGTTGCAGCATGTCTGCGTGCCAGCGTGGATCGTGCATGACATTAGGCAAGTGTACCAATTCCTCTGGCTCTTTAATGTATTTGTTGTTGTTGCTGTTGTGGTCTTCAGTCCTGAGACTGGTTTGATGCAACTCTTCATGCTGCCCTATCCTGTGCAAGCTTCTTCATCTCCCAGTACTTACTGCAACCTACATCCCTCTGAATCTGCTTAGTGTATTCATCTCTTGGTCTCCCTCTACGATTTTTACCCTCCACGCTGCCCTCCAATTCTAAATTGGTGATCCCTCGATGTCTCAGAACATGTCCTACCAACCGATCCCTTCTTCTAGTCAAGTTGTGCCACAAACTCCTCTACTCCACAATTCTATTCAATACCTCCTGATTAGTTATGTGAGCTACCCATCTAATCTTCAGCATTCTTCTGTAGCACCACATTTCGAAAGCTTCTGTTGTCTTCTTGTCTAAACTATTTATCGTCCACGTTTCACTTCCATAAATTGCTACACTCCATACAAATATTTTCAGAAACTACTTTCTGACATTTAAATCTACACTCGATGTTAACAAATTTCTCTTTCTCAGAAACGCTTTCCTTGGCATTGCCAGTCTACATTTTATATCTTCTCTACTTCGACCATCATCAGTTATTTTACTCCCCAAACAGCAAAACTTCTTTACTACTTTAAGTGTCTCATTTCCTAATCTAATTCCCTCAGCATCACCCGACTTAATTCGACTACATTCCTTTATCCTTGTTTTGCTTTTGTTGATGTTCATCTTATACCCTCCTTTCAAGACACTGTCCATTCCGTTCAACTGCTCTTCCAAGTCTTTTGCTGTCTCTGATAGAATTACAGTGTGATCGGCGAACCTCAAAGTTTTTATTTCTTCTCCATGGATTTTAATACCTACTCCGAATTTTTCTTTTGTTTCCTTTACTGCTTGCTCAATATACAGATTGAATAACATCGGGGAGAGGCTAAAACCCTGTCTCACTCCCTTCCCAATCGCTGCTTCCCTTTCATGCCCCTCGACTCGTATAACTGCTATCTGGTTTCTGTACAATGTATTTCAGAACAAAAATCCGCTGCTACTAATTTTCTAAATTTATTCGACGACTGGTTTCGAGGCTTAAAGCTTCATCTTCAGGTGCCACCAAATAATTATGAAACCATACATGTGTGACGGTCGGGCCGGTCGGTGATTGGGGATCACACTCACGTCAAAACAATGCATGGGTGCGTAGGGCCTGCAGCCATAGCGCTTGTCTGGGCAGCACGGTGCGACTTCCGGATTTTTATTCCGTAAATCATTATGAATGGGTCTAAGAAAAGGAAAAGAAGCCTGACTACCTGGCTGTCGGTAGTCTGCGGCGATATAAAGTGGGTGAGACCTGCGGTCATCTTCAACAAACACGGCGGGCCGGCGCCTATTTTCGATTCTGCAAACAAGAGTGTCGGGCCGCCGGAAGCGGTGGGCGGCATCCGGCTAACACGTCGGCGCGCGTTTACGCGGTGACCGCGACTGGCGGCTGATACGGTGCCAGCCAGCTCGCTGGCCGGCCGCCGGTCGGCGCAGCCGCCTAATCCGAAAGGCCCTCCCGCTCTGCGTAAACAGTTTGGACAGAGAGCCGCGCCGCGCCGCACGGAATTAGCCAGCGGCGAGACGGCGAGGCCTCCTAGTCTCGCAGATGCTGGGCTTCCAGCCCAGTTGACGAGCTCCGGGAGTTAAGTGCGTGTGTGCGCGTGTCTCGCGATGGAGCATCGTGTGTTTGCCAGAAGAAAAGACAAGGAACTGTCCTTGTAGAAACAGAGTGGCAAACAGATTGTTTTTTGCATTCTGTTCAAAAATGGCTCTGAGCACTATGGGACTTAACATCTATGGTCATCAGTCCCCTAGAACTTAGAACTAATTAAACCTAACTAACCTAAGGACATCACACAACACCCAGTCATCACGAGGCAGCGAAAATCCCTGACCCCGCCGGGCAACGAACCCGGGAACCCGGGCGCGGGAAGCGAGAACGCTACCGCACGACCACGAGCTGCGGACTTGCATTCTGTATTGTTGCTCTCTTTGGATAGGGAACACAGAATAAGGCACAAGAGTGATCTAAAAATGTTACCTATCAGTTCTTCCAGAAATGTAACCATGTTTGCCAGTGGTAATTGAAACTGAAACAACATGAACTACAGCAATTATGTAAATTTAGTCATTTTGGGTAACGTGATGTGATCAAGTTTAATGCATATTAGGAACCCTTCGATACCGGTGGGAATCGATCACTTTATAGTGTATCATCTGAGTGTAAAGATTATTTGTCACCCCAAAGGTCTCTCCATCAATATTTCAAAGACAAAGGTGATGGCGCAGCGAACTCCTAGCTCCTCCATTCATGATACACCCCTGGAACAAGTGGACCATTTCCTCTACCTAGGAAGCATACTGTCATCTAACTGCTCATCTGGAAAAGATGTGGAGAACAGATTACGTGCTGCCCATGTAGCATTTGGACATCTTACAAAGCGTGTCTTCCTGAATAAATACCTAACACCCTACACCAAACTGATGGTGTACAAAGCTGTAGTCATTTCCACCCCGCTATATGGTTGCGAAACCTGGACGTTATATTGTTGTGATCTGAAGAAACTAGAACGCTTCCACCAACAGAAGCTAAGATATATCATGAACCTAAGATGGGATGACTTCATATCCAGCACGGCTGTTCTTGAGAAAGCAAAAGTGTATAGCATGGAAGATCTTATCATTGGGCATCAACTCAGATGGGTCGGACATGTCCAGCGGATGAAAAATGACAGACTTCCAAGCCAAATGCTGCACAGCGAAGTGAGCACAGGTAAAAGGCCACGAGGTGCCCCTCTCAAACATTATAAAGATCAGTACAAGAAAAATCTGAACATCGATCGGAGTAACTGGTCCACAATAGCAGATGATCGAAGTCGCTGGCGCGCAGTTACCTCAAATGCTCTTCAAAACATTGAGCTGGAACATCGAAGAATGGAGAATGACAAACGCCGGAGACGTAAACTCCTCCAGGCTCAGCCACATCCTCCACCTTCCATCAGCTGTAATGTCTGTGGCCGCCTGTTCCACGCTAGGATTGGATTGCCAAGCCATCAACGACACTTTCACGCCTGAACCGTGACAAAGGAAATCTCAGGAGAGAAATGAAATCTCGGATACGAGTATCAGCTGACGAACGAACGACGAAAGATTATTTATAAAATAAGTTAGAACCTAGGTGCTTAGACTAAGGATAGCTGCCCTTACGCCACCAAAGTAACGCCACTGCCGCCATATTGGTGTGGTAATAACATTTGGTGTCGCGTGTGTATTCATACTGCACTGCAGTGGTTCTTTGTGATGTATCAGAATACATACTCAGAAATGACTGCCAGTTAGACGTATGAAAGCTAAGAGGGCAAGTGTCACACATTACTTTAACGACAAATTCACTTCTTGGGCTCAGCAAGATGGTGCCCCTGGCTTCAGTCGATGGCTGTGCTCGTCAAAGGCAGCGCTATCTCCCCTTATTCTAACCTCCTTGGTTACGACCATAGAGTAAATATCACTGGAGTGAGCATTCACATGCGCTGAACAGATTTTGTGTTGTCAACATACATTGCCGGCCTGGTCACGCGTTCTCGGGACGTCGTGTGTTTGTCCGTATAGCGCCCTGTATATTTAGAATGTCACTACATCTCTGACACAGACGGATTCCTTTCGTACGTGTCGTGGATTATTTATATATGTTGCGCAGACATTTTAACAGTATCCATTAGATACCGGGAATAAAGCAGCTACGTAACTGTTAAGGGCAAGTGATATTACATCCTGCTTCTTTGCGATAGGTGTCACAGTTCAGATGCACTTGATTTTTGGTAGTTTTCGGTATGATACGGCACTTTATAGCATTAAAGTGCCTGACGTACATTTTTGCAGTGATAGTCTTGCAAAACGACTTGACAGTACGCTAGTACTTTTGCAAGTGTCCGAAAAGCACCAAATTTGCCACACATTAGCGATTATATCCCTACTAATTCGTCCATCTTTCTGCTATTTCTGCGTATTTATTTTCTCGTTTTTGCGACCTAAAGCACAATTTTTCTTACTGGTGACACTTTGAAGTATTTATTTGCTCCCAGTTTATTAAATAAATAGTAGACTGAGTAATCTATATACATAATCGACAACTCACTGATAAATGCATGGAGGATAGTATTTGCTGAAACAACTAACCATTCTCTTTCCTGTTCCACTAGCAAATTTACGAGAGGAAGCGATTGTTTGTAAGCTTTTGTACGAGTCGTAATATCTATTATATAGTCATAAAATCGTAGAAAAATAGGTCTACAGAATCAAGCCTTAATTATAATGCGTCTCAAAAGTTTTAAATATATACAGTGTCTCTTACTAATATGATAGCTATAATTAGAGCTACATGGTATTTACCCATGAAAAGTTACTATCCCTCCTTTCACATATTTTTCTTTCCATCCATAGCAGAACAGTAATTCACCATCGCTATTACACTATCAACAAACGGTGAAACACAATAAAAAGTCTTGATATTATAAACTTCAAACGCTGCAGAAAGCACATACGCACAGCGAAGTCCCGAAAACACGTGACAATCGTGTTTTAATGTTGACAACATGCGCAGAACTCAATGCTCGCTCCAGAGATATTTACTCTATAGTTACGACAGCGCACTTGGAGCGGCCGTAATATCTCTGCTCTCAGCAGTCCACAGGAGCTGTATTGCACTGCTGCTGTAGGGCTCCTTCCATATTGTTATCTCCACTCGCTGATTCGTACGTGTTAAAATGAAACGCAATACTGTTATAAACCCGTTTCTATCGACGATGTACTGAAGTAGATGGAACAGCAGATAACCGTTACGTTAATTACGCTCTAATATAAACAGCCATTTAATGGTGTCGTCTTCAAATTTTTTACGGTTAAACGTTGACCTACAAAATTTCAGAAAAATAGCTCATGAAGTAACGTGCAAAGTTACTCAAAGAGCTTTCAGCTCTATTGAGAAAGTTATATTGTACTATGTCGTACATGGTAATCTTGTCTGGTATGTTTTTACGCAATGAAATTTAAGTCTCTGACTGTTCGGCGACACTAGTTACAACCTGCATCGTATATACGAGTACGACAACCAAGATCACTTTTGTTCTCGTAGAAATTCAGATTTTGTAAATACGATTAACACCAGAGAGGACGGACTGTGTATACTACTACTTCTATTCCATTCTTATGATGCGTGTAGTGGGGATACTATAACTTAATTTGTAAAAATAATGCGGACATAACGAACATCCATGCCCGAGGCAGGATTCGAACCTGCGACCGTAGCAGTCGCGCGGTTCCGGACTGAAGCGCCTAGAACAGCTCGCCAACAACGGCCGGCCGTTCGGATGAGACTGCGGTCCGATGTTGGACTGCATGGGAATACAGGACAGGCGTACTCTCGTCAAGGGTCTAGTCGACCACGACTGGGCACAAGGAAGGGTAGCCGTTTCGTGTACCAAGTACATCGTAACCCCTTCAGATTTGCACCTGAAATCCGAGACCAAATAATTGACTCCTTGCAACTTTTTGTATTATCCCACATCGTTGCTCGGAGGTTAGCAGCAACCACACTAGTAAATTACCGTTCCGTATGTGTGTTGCCGTGTTTATATCACAGCACAAATGGCTGGAGTGGTATCGTAACAGGAAAGCATAGAATGTTGACGAATGGCATCGCATGGTGTTCAGTGATGACCATCATCGGCAAGTAGCGTGGCGACCTGGCGAGAGGTCTCATTCTTCCAGTGTTTTGGAGAGACACAGCAGTATTATTCCTGGCGTGGTGGTGGGGGGAGCCATCGGTATAGCTTCAGGCCACGGCTTATAGCGGTTGAGGGAACCCTGATGGCACGACAGTGCGTCACGGACCTCCTGCATCCTCATGTGTATGTGAGAGTATCGTGATGACATTTTTCAACAGGACAATGCTCGTATACATATGGCACTTGCCTCTATGAACTGTATGCTTGGTACTGTGGTACTCTCGCGGTCAGCAGGACACCAGAGTTGAGACCGACAGAACACGTATGGGACCAGCTTGAACTCCAACTCCGTCCAAATGTCAGTATCAGTGTTCCAAGGACCAGCTACAACAGTCGTGTACCAGATCATCTCAGAACAGGATACGACGGCTTTATGGCACCCTTCGCAACCGAATCAGTGCATGCTCCCAGGAGTTCAACGTCATACTGATAAGTAGGCTCATACCGCCAAGTTCTTTGTAAATGTGACTCGATTTTATAATCACTGATATAACATCCCTTAGCCTCTTATATCTGCAACTCTCATTTCGGTTTCTCCTCACCTAATGTGAGCTCCACATTTTTTTTTTTTTTTTTTTTTTTTTTTGGGTCAGGCACTGTATTTACGAACACTGTTCTAGCGTCGCGTTACATGGCTTCGAGTTGTACAGCATTCCTTCCAGACACGTCAGACAGTCCGAGTTCGCACGCTAAGAAACGTGACGGTTGCCCAGAAAGTAATTTTTGTCTTCAACAGTTCTTTACTATACCTAATGAGGATTACACACACGAAATAATGATGTTTCATCTTTTACACGCAATCTCCATCCCGTTCTATGGCCTTCCTCCAGGGCGAAACAAGGACGTTTATGCCCTGTCGATACCAACCCTTGTCCTGGTGGCGGAGCCAGTGCTTCACTGTGTGAATCACCTCCTCATCGTCCTCAAAGTGTCTTCCACGAAAGGGTCTGTCCTCGCGAATGACAACATCAGCTCGCTGCTACATGTCATCTGTGACACAGCCGTGGATGGTCTCCCCGACCTCTGCAAATCGTGGAGCTCCGCCGAAGCGCCTTCTGACGACCTCACCCTCTGTGCCCAGCGACTAACTGTACTTCTGTCGACGGAAGATGCCCCATAGACTTTGCGCAAGCGTTTGTGAATATTCCCCACTCTTTCTTTCTCTGCAGTGAGAAATTCAACGACTGCACGTTGCTTGTAACGTACATCACCTACGGACGCCGATTTGAAAACTGTCCTGCAGCTACGCTATCGGTCGGAAGTGACGTAAACTTGGCGCGCTCTCTCAGGAGACTTCAAATAGTACATACGTAACAATTTTCGCTTTCGTAGCATTGTTTTCTGCTGAGAAAAAAAATGCGGCGCATTACTTTGTGGGCAAACCTCGTAGAACAACTTCAGCCACGGTGTTTCCATGAGTACGTACAAATTTGCTAGGTGTCTTCTCCATGCCGAACTATCTAACTGCACTGATCCCACGCAACCAAAAAGGTCGAGCTGTTCTAGGCGCTACAATCTGGAACCACGCGACCGCTACGGTCGCAGGTTCGAATCCTGCCTCGGGCATGGTTGTGTGTGACGTCCTTAGGTTAGTTAGGTTTAAGTAGTTCTAAGTTCTAGGGGACTGATGACCTCAGCAGTGAAGTCCCATAGTGCTAAGAGCCATTTCAACCAACCAAAATGCACATACACGCCATGACTTTTGCCAGAGGTGGAGGATCACTGACCGCCTGGAACCATTTTAACTATCTGCAGTGCTGCAACCACAGTGCTTTTATCCTGTCCGGTAAACTTCTACACAGAAAAGTTACGTGGTCTGACTTCACGGTCTGGTTCCTTTATTATTTCTGCAGAATAAGGTTGTGTTTTCGTAAACCTTGCTATGGTCCACTGTAAGAAATGGCCAGCAGACGACGAAACTGAACGTGCCAACGATTATGGCACATCGAACTGGTGCGGAAATAGTTTTCGGGACGACCCCAGCATTCAGAATACGACGTGGTGGTATAGTCCTCACGAACAATCTGTGGATTCTCTCCTGCCCTACTCTTTGGTACAACGCTGCAGTGGAACGCAAGACCTTCTATGTCAAACGACTCGTCCAAAAAAATGGTTGAAATGGCTCTGAGCACTATGGGACTCAACTGCTGAGGTCATTAGTCCCCTAGAACTTAGAACTAGTTAAACCTAACTAACCTAAGGACATCACAAACATCCATGCCCGAGGCAGGATTCGAACCTGCGACCGTAGCGGTCTTGCGGTTCCAGACTGCAGCGCCTTTAACCGCACGGCCACTTCGGCCGGCCGACTCGTCCACTCGTGGCTGTTTTCTTGTGCTGCTAGCAAACAGGATGCGCAGCACTACCATCAGAGTATGCTACTCACGCCAGAACATGAATGGATCTAGAGGTTGCCGTAAGGGTAATTGAAGGTCGCGTCGTAGGCGTCCAAAATTGTGCGCCTCTCGTGGTTGGCTCATTTCAGCCCACGCAACTGGCCGGTCGCGAAGGCAGGCTTCCCGTGCAATTTGCAGGAGGATGATCCCAAGTCCGCCCCGCCCGCGCTCACTTTTGGGGGAGAAGCCACTGCGCAATGGCCTCATTAGACACACGCCGGCAAAATTATTTGTTCTGGCCAATCCAATGCGCGTAGGAGGGACGGACAAATTGCTCACGGTGCGGTAAGAATTTCCCATTCGTTTCGAAAGCGTGTCCTCACTTGCAACGTACGACCCTCTGATTTACTTCTTAGCTGCAACAACGTGTGTGTTAACCAAGCTGCCAGGAGGTACTTACCGATGTGTACTGGTTCATGCATGAGAAAATTATTAACTGACAATAGTTCACGAGAACCAAGCCGCCGACTGACGCCAGTGTGGACAGACGGAATTGCGGTTTACTCTGGAAGATGAAAAAGCTGAACAAATTCATATAGTAAGCGAGGTCCATATGAAATTTAAATCGAGAAAAAAAGGAAAATTAATACCACGAGGAAATTCATTCGTAGGAAATACTGATACCGGGTAAGTCATATGTACAATTTTTTTTAAGGATCATGGAATTTTATATACGAAAATCTTCGAGGTGTTGGTCAGCGTTGAAGTGTAAAGGCTTCCTTACTTAGTGCCCAATGTTACCATAATGTCTACATCTACACCTACATTTAAACGGATACTCTGCAAATCACACTTAAGTGCCTGACAGAGGGATCATCAGTCAGCCTTCACAGTAATTCTCTATTATTCCACTCTCGAACAGTGCGCGGAAAAAACGAACACCTATATGTTTCCGCGCGAGCTCTGATTTTCCTTATTTTAATACGATGATCGTTTCTCCATGTGCAGGTCGTCGTCAACAAAATATTTTCGCATTCTAAGGAGAAAGGTGGTGATTTAAATTTCGCGAGAAGGTCCCGCCGCAACGAGAAACGCCTCTGTTTTAATGATGTCCACCCCAAACTTTGTATCACGTCCGTGACACTTTCTCCCCTATTTTTCGATAATACAAAACGTGCTGCTATTCTTTGAACTTTCTCCATGTACTTCGTTAATCTTATCTGCTGAAGATCCCAGACCGCGCAGCTGTACTCCAAAAGAACATGGACAAGCGTGGTGTAGGTAGTCCCTTTAGTAAATCTGTTGCATCTTCTAAGTGTTCTGCCAATAACACGCTGTTTGTGGTTCGCATTCCCCACAACGTTTTCTGTATGTTCTTTCCAATTTAAGTTGTTCGTAATTGTAGTTTCGAGGTGCTTAGTTGAATCTGATTTGATTTATTTGATTGATTTATCGTGTAACCGAAGTGTAACGGATTCCTTTTAGCACTTCACACTAATTCTCTATTACTCCACCCTCGAACAAAGGGCGGAAAAGCCACACCTATATCTTTCTGTGCGAGCTCTGATTTCCCTCACACTTTTCATTATTTAGAACCAATTTTCGCACCACACAGATATCCCATCTAAATTGTTGTCCAACTGGTTTTGATCTTCTGATGATTTTACTAGTGGATAAACAACAGAATCATCTGCAAACAGCCAAAGACGGCTGATCAGATTGTCTCCTAAATCATTATTACTGGGGTGCTAAGTGATGTATTGCTACTTGTTTGCGATTAACTGTGTTCGTAATCTGTACAAGTGATGAGCAGTGAAACCAACAGACGACAGAAAACTGCAGCTGGGCATTTCAGATGTAAAACGTGAGTTTAAAGACGATTCATCACTTTTCAAGTGTATTTAGTAAGAAAATAGAACAATAACACAGAAAGAAAGTAAAGGAAAATAAAAGTAGCTGAAAGGTTGCTGTCGAAGTAACAAAAGATGTAAGGTATACGAGGAATAGAGCGTGGGTGTATGGAAGTGCAATTAGACTACAAGAGAAGAAAGAAAATATTCTCTTGACAAGAACAGCAAACGTCTAAATGTAAACTTCAGTGCACAGTGGTGTACCTATTAATGTGGCGGTGAGGGGTTGCCAGAAATATCACAAAAGCTTTTAGTGCAAGTATTCTGAAAAGTTAAGCGTGTTTTAAACAATGAAGGGAAAATACATGTATTCATTCAAACGGCGTGCCAACACTATGCTCTTCAGGTTTATTGATACTACTCTCCTTTTATTCTCATACTGATGCAAAAAATTTTGTACCCCAAATGTGTTGCTGAGATTCAGAAGTTCCCTGCTACGAAATTTTAAGCTCTTGTAGTAAAAATTTGTGGTGATGGATATTTCTTATAAGAAGGTTAGGGTTTAGACGAGGAATAATATTTTTTGTAAGGAAAGTTTATGAAAGGTAAAATAAGCCCATTTTATTGCTCTTTGCGTTCAGTGTTTAGTTGTTTGTGTACTATGTACCTAATGTGTAAACACATAATAGCTCCGTATACAAGACGTAGAGATTCCTCAAGATAGTCACTTGTTAACAGTAATGACAAACAAAGCGAAAATGATGAAAAAGTTGTTGAAATTACCTACTAAGTATAAAAACGTGAAAATACAGTAGTATGTGGAAAAGGATTCTGCTATCTAGGAAGCACGATTGAAGACGGTTAAGGATGATGTCAGGTACGGATGAATACAGACGTAAGTTTTAATCAACAATATTCAACAAGGATTGAGGTACAATGTTCTGAAACGATACGTCGGCTGTATGTCGGTAGCATTGCTAACTGTGGATCTCAACTGAGAAACTGAGTGGACGTGTAGTGGAGTGCTTTGCTGATACATGGACATCCCGAAAAAGTGACGTGTAGAGTTCGTAAGCCGTGAAAATGGGCTTTCACAGAAACAGAAATTGTGAGAACTGAAAAGAAAACCTAAGGACAGAGTAGGTATTTGCAAAGGATGAATATACAAAGCCACTTACAGAGGACAAGCAAAAGTAGAAAAAAGTTTGGTGCGGCATTCGAAGAGTGGAAATTACGTACAGATCAGTATTTGAAAGGTGAACGTAGAAGAACAAAAGCTTAAAAGACGGAGAAGGTTTCACCTGGAAGACGACATGATAAATACGTCATATTAAAAAATTAAGAGGATCGTGCATAAGGAGAAGGAGTGTTCCTACAACACGAAATGACGAAGACGGTATCAATGAGCATTTAATAGCTGGTGCTATGGGGAAACATATATGGTACGAAATTATGAAGTTCTACAAAAAATAGGAAAAGAAAGAACCTCATTGAAAAATCTTTACATCAGTAAAGGGACAAATTAATGGAAGAATTAGAGAGACATCAAGGAACATCCAACTGGCTACGAAATGAGGAACAGAGTGGAACAAACGACAAAGATAAGGGAATATGCAGTTTGTCGACGACATTAGATATAATACCTACACAAAATAGCAAAAATTTATACGAGTAGCACTTGCACCACAATTGTTTCTTGGATGTATTTCATCTCTGTCTTCCCATATAACTTTACCTTCCACAGCTACTCCTACTACCATGTGTAAACACATGTCCTATTATCCAGTCCCTTCTTCTCGTCAGTGTTTTCGATACGTTCCTTCCTTTGCCTTCGCCGATTTTGTGGAGAACTTCTTCATTCCATTCCACATCAGTCCACCTAATTTTCCACCATTCTTCTGTAGCACCACATACCAAACACTTCAATTCTCTTCTTTTCGATTTTTCCGCGCTCCATGTTTTACTACCATACAATGCTGTGCTTTAAAGGTACATTCACAGAAATTTCTTCCTCAGATTAATGCCTACGTTTGACACCAGTAGACATTTTTCGGCCAGGATGTGCTCTTTACCCGTGCTAGTCTGCTTTTTATCTCCTCTTCGCTTTGACCATCATGTATTATTTTGGTTCTTAGACAGCAAAGTCAGTTATCTTCGTCTATTTTGTGGTCACCAATTTCGAAGCTAAGTTTATCGCTACTCTCGTTTCTGTTACTCCTTATTACTTTCGTCTTTAGTCGGTTTACTTTCAGTCTTATTCTGTACTCATTACCGTTCATTCCTGTAATTATTCTTCACTTTCGCTCACGATAGCAGTATCATCAACGAATCTCATCAATATTATCCTTTTAACCCTGAATTTTAATCGAACACTTGAACCTTCCTGTTATTTACGTCATTGCTTCTTCGATGCATAGATGGAACAACAAGGGCGAAAGGCCGCATCCCAGTCTTAATCGCTTTTTAATCGAGCATTTAGTTCTTGATCTTCCATTCTTACTGTTCCCTCTTGTTTCTTCTATATATTGTTCAAGAATACCACGCGTCCTTCCTTTTAGCTCATTCCTATTTTTCTCAGAATATTGAACTTGTACCATTTTACATTGTCTAAAGGTATTTGAGGGTCGAGGCATGTACAATCACGACGTCTTCCCTCCATCTTTCTGTCATGTCTACGCGTTGGATCATCTTATAGCGCTGAATCCAAGCAAACGATAACGACATGCACACCATTTCACCGCTATATCTTTCGTAGTACAATACATGAGTACCCAGTACCAGTTCAGGACTGTCCAAGATAGGAATGACGTTCTGTAATGCATGCATTACAAAGGATTTCCCGTAAATGTTGCAGCACTGTCTTCTGAAAGTGGGTTTGATTTGTTCAGGATTTCAATACACCATATTATGGCCCACTCTGTTAGGTACAAAACCATACTATTCAATATAATTGCGACAGCCTTACTCCACCTTACTGGAAGGGCCTACATGCGTTCATGGTATCACTCTTCTGGTCGATGTCGGAGCCAGTGTCTTGCTGCCTCAGTAATCTATTCCACCATCCACGTTCTGCTTCTCGCAGAGTGCGTCCTTCATTGACTAAAGAGACGGAAATCGCGAAATCCGGGCTGTGGGGTGGATGAGTAAAAAGAGTGCAATGAAGTTTTGTGAGCTGTCGGGTGCGCAGACTTGTGTGAAGCCTTGCGTTGTCATGGTGAAGGAGGAGTTCGAATGAGAGTGTCCGCACGTTCCAACATTGATGAAGTCACAGCTGTGTGCTGCAGCCGGCACTCGGGAGATCGGACCAGTTTGGGCGACCTTGCAGCTAAGATGACAAACGCCTCGCCCAACGACTCGCCGTGCTTTTGTTCATTGCCAAGTCTCCGCAGACATTCTAAAAGGGCTTATGAATGCGATGCTCTGCTTTACCGCCAAATGACAGCAGCTTGCCTGGAACGCACCTCTGCTACAGACGCCACTTTGAAGGCTACGTACAGCGTCGCCACCTATCAGAATTTCATGAAACTGTAGGGGCTGAAGTGGGAATATTCCAGGATGTCCCACAACAAATTCCGAATTTTTTTTGGATCGAAACTGGCCAGAAAGAAGATGCATTACTTATAGAAGCCCCCCCCCCCCCCCCGCCCCTCCCGTATGCAGTCTCGTAACTACAACAGTGTTGAACAGATACCTTTATATGGCCGACACACCGTGAAGATCCGTTAGGCGGCGCGCGTTTTATGTATGAGCACCCCGTGAAGCCGGAGCTGGGAAAGCTAAGCCTAGCTTTCGTGCGGTCGGCGGGCAGGTCCACCCTAGCTGACAGCCACCCCATGGCAGGTAATGGCAGGGCGCGATCCGTCATTTCCGAGTTAGGCTTCCGTCCTGAGAGCGTCCGCGGGCGCTGATCACACGCATTAGGCCGGCGTCGCCACTGTGTTTGCCTCCCATTAGGCGGACCGCGCATCTCGACACACGAACCTGCAATTGGGAGCCAGGGAGACGGGGCGGGGCCGCGCCGAGCAGCGCATTCCTGGCCGACGGAGGAAAGGAAAGGAGAAAAAGGGAAAAAGGACAAAGGGGGACAGTGTAGGGGCCGAGCACCGCAACAGACCTTCCGCCACTGACATAGTTGCTTTCAGACAGTCCCCGAAAGAGGTTTCTCTATTCCTCTCAAAAATAAATAAGTAAACAAACGAGAGCACAAAGGACACAGAGTAGTACAGTTCTTGGTCAAAGTAAGGAAGAACAGTATACTCAGCACAAAGAGCGAGTTTATAGTAAACAGCTTAAAGATGTATCTTACACAGAGGCAATAGAAGTCGTGGGATACCTCCCAACATCGTGCCAGACCTTATTTTGCCCGGCGCAGTGCAGAAAATCAACAAGTTGTTGGAAGTCCCCTGCGAAGGTGTGACCAGTGCAGGATTTGTGCACGAAATGACCTCTCGATTGCCGGCCGGGGTGGCCAAGCGGTTCTGGGTGCTTCAGTCCGGAACCGCGCGACTGCTACGGTCGCAGGTTCGAATCCTGCCCCTGCACGGATGTGTGTGATGTCCTTAGGTTAGTTAGGTTTAAGTAGTTCTAAGTACTAGGGGACTGATGACCTCCGATGTCAAGTCCCATAGTGCTCAGAGCCATTTAGGGCGACTGGGTGGCCAAATCAGTCGTTCGAAGTGTCCAAAACGTTCTTCAAACCAATCGCGAACAATTATGGCCCGGTGGCATGGTGCATTGTCACCCATAAAAAATCGATGTTTGTTTGGTAACGTGGAGTCCATTAAAGGCTGCAGATGATCTCCAAGCAGCCGAACATAACAATTTCCAGTCAATGACCGGTTCTTTTGGACCAGAGGACCCAGTCAATGCCATCTAAACTCAGGCCACACCATTATGGGGCAATACCAGCTTACAGTCTGCCTTGTTGATAACTCTGGTCCATAGTTCCGTGGGGTCTACGCCGCGATCGAACCCTACCATCAGCTCTTACCAACTGAAATCTGGACTAATTTGACCATGCTACGTCCTTTCCACTCGTGTGGGGTCCAACTGATATGATTACGATCCCAGGAAAGGCACTGTAGGCGATGTGCTCTTACCGGAAGCACTCGCGTCAGTCGTCCGCTGCCATAGCCCAAGAACGCCAGATTTCGGCGTAGTGTCCTAACGGATACGTTCGTCGTAAGTCCCGCACTTATTTCTGCGCTTACTTCATGCAGTGTTGCTTGAGTGTTAGCACTGACAACTCTGCGCAAACACCGCTGCTCTCGGACGTTAAATGAAGCCCGACGGCTCGTGCGTTGTCTGTGGTGAGGGTCAATGCCTGAGACTGGTTTTCTAGGCACGGTCTTGACTCCGTCGATCGCGGAATATTGAATACCCTAATGATTTGCGACATGGGATATGACATGCGTCTAGCTCTAATTACCATTCCACGTTCAAAGTTTGTTAATCCCGTCGTACGGCCAAAATCGCGTCGGAAACTTTTTCACTTGACTCACCTGAGTACAAATGATGGACCTTCCAATGCACTGCCCTTTTATACCTTGTATACGCCATACTACCACCATCTGTATATGTGCATATCGCTATCCCATTATTTTGCCAACTCTGTGTATTAGAGCTAGGCGGAATACTCACAAGCGTAATTTGAAAAGTTCTCGGAATGGAATAGAAGGAAACGCCTTACCAAAGTGAAAAGTTTTTATTCTTCAGTGTAGTCTCCCTGTACATTAGTACACTTGGTACAGCAATGTCCCAATGCCTTGATATCTCGACCATTAGATCTCTGCAGGCCCGCAAAATACCCGTCAACTTCAGGTGTCAGTTCTTCGTTTGAAGTGAATCTGCGTCCACCGAGGAAAATTCTGAGCATGAGGAAGTGATGGAAGTCTGATGGACCCAAATCAGCCGAATAAGGCGGGTGTGGCACCAGTTCGTATCATAGTTCACGTACTTTTGCCGTGGCAACGACACTTCTGTATGGCCGCGCGTTGACTTGGTGAAAGATGACTTTCTTCCTTGGCAAAATGGCCTTCCTTCGCCTGTCTTTTGCTGCAGGTAAGACCTTCGCTGTCTGATCAGTGGTAAGGTAATCTATGGGCAGAATCCCTTCCGCATCCCAGAAAACTAATGCCATGACCTATCCGGCCGACTATATTTCCTTCGCTTTCACCGAGCGAGGTGGCGCAGTGGTTAGCACACTGGACTCGCATTCGGAAGGACGACGGTTCAATCCCGCGTCCGGCCATCTTGATTTAGGTTTTCCGTGATTTCCCTATATCACTTCAGGCAAATGCCGGGATGGTTCCTTTGAAAGGGCACGGCCGATTTCCTTCCCCATCCTTCCCTAACTCGAGCTTGTGCTCCGTCTCTAATGACCTCGTTGTCGATGGGACGTTAAACACTAATCTCCTCCTCCTCCTTCGCTTTCATAGGTCGTGGTAAATCAGTGTGTCTGCGCTGTTTAAAAGTGGTTCAGATGGCTCTAAGGACTATGGGACTTAACATCTGAGGTCATCAGTCCCCTAGACTTAGAACTAATTAAACCTAAGGACATCACCCACATTCATGCCCGAGGCATGATTCGAACCTGCGACCGTAGCAGTCACGCGGTTCCGGGCTGAAGCGCCTAGAACCGCTTGGCCACAGCGGCCGGCTTCTGCACTGTTTGACTCTTGTTTTGTCTCTGGGCTACAGCAGTGGACACAAGTGTCACCCGTGGTCACAAATTGGTGCAAAAAATCTTGTTGGTTGCTCTGGAAACAGGCCAAACATAGTTCTGATGCGTTTCTGATTTTGCGTTAAGAATCGCGGCAACCATCTAGGATTCCAGGTTCCACTGTTAAAATGCGACATACCCGTTCACCTTCAGCAATGTCTTGTGCCTTCAGTCAGCGGTTCTCCATTATCATTTTATGAACTTTTCCAATAATTTCTGGGTTCGTGGCAATTATCTAATCTGTCCCGACCAAAATTAAAGTCGGTTGTGTACTTGGTAATATTGAATACAAAGGAGTAGAATTCAGAGTGTTCTAAAAATCGACATGAATTTCCTTTGCTTTCACATCATTCTTTACGGGTTATTTAATCACTGCTCGAATTTTTCCACCTCCACAAATCACTACAGGGGAGCAACGAGAGAGACAGGTGCGGACCTCTGACCTCTACCTAGAGGACTGACATGTCACGTATTTGTTCATAAAGGATGACCTATTATTAAGCGGAACCTTACCGCGTTAGCGCTGACATCTTGTGGTGATTCCGCGAAATTTTCGAACCACCTTGATATGATGGACATAATTTTCCACGGATAGTAAAAAATATTCGAAAAAGTTGTATTCCAGAACCAGTCAGAGCAGGTCATTAAATAAAGCTTTATTAACTACCAGTTATAGTCAGTCGATCATCATCAATAAAGGTAAAACGTAAACGTAAACACCATTCAGGCCTTGTGCCTTTAGTATCCGACAATGATACAGATTTCCCGCCTAGCCCGAGTAACAACAAGGAGGACGGGTCAGAGATACTCGGGCTTTATTCCTTGGCCGCGGCTTACTCCTACTAGGGGCGCCGCAGCAGCCACAGACGTCTTATGTGGACCCGTCCACTGAGGCAAAAATGTAGGCAAATAACCACTGCCTGACACTTACGAGAAAGATTCGCTTGTTCCTTGAAGTCTTTGATACACGCTAACGATTAGTAGTGACTGACCATGCCTGTATTACGTTTCGATTCGGTTTGCTCCCTGGACTGCTCGCGCTTACGAAAAGATTGCTACGCTCTGGACTTCATTTTTAGATAGCCTTTCACTTCGTGAACTCTGCCGTCACCGACTTCAGGAGCCGCCTCTTTCTTCTACAGCTCTCTGCCTCGCCATCACCGCGAGTGGTCGTAAACTGCGTTCTACCTACAGAGAGTAGGGCAGAAAAATCCCGCTGCTTCTTTATTCAAGCAGATTCTCATTTGGCCACACGAGACTGAGTGGGCCCTATTCCAGGCTTACTTAACCTCAGGAAAAACTGAGGGGGTACCGGCAATCGGACCCGGAATCTTCCACTTCGAAGGCAGCAACGCTAACAATTCGGCTACGGAGACAGTCTGACAATCAATAGCTGCCATCAAATTATTTATCTTCTCACGGTAGGAGTCCGCAGTCATGAAGAATTTGTCAAAAGACATCATATTCACTGTGGATTGTAGAAATTCTTTATTTCGCAAATGCAGTCACGGCCCCTTTGCCATTTTGGAGCGGTACTGCAAGAGATTTTGCTTCAGCAAAAGTCGGACTTTAAAATCCTCCGACATGTATATGTGCCATACTCAGATGTAGGCCTTTTCACCGCAGAAATACAGTTTGATATTACTGTAGAAATACAGTTTGATGTTACTGTATTTCTACAGCGAAAAGACTTATTTTTGACGATGACATATATAAATGTCCAAAATTTTTAATGTCTGACATTTGCTGAAGCAATATCTCTTGCAGTATCCCGTGAAAATGGCCTGAAGGCCGAAACTTCAATTGTGAAGTAAATAATTTCTTCAGCCAACGGCGAATACAATATTCTTTAAAAAAATCAAACTATTTATATTTGCCTGCTTGAGAACGTTCTTACTGTGTAGCAGAAAATAAAGTAAATAAAAACCATCCTACGTCACCGACACAGCTGTCAATAGAAAAATTCATCAATACAGTCAACAAAACGATGCTCTTATATAGCTAAATAAACTACGTACACTGTCTTATTCAGGTTCTATTCTCCTGTGCTCCGTGCACTCTGTATAAAAGAGTATGTGAGTAATCGCAATCATGTCCTCAAGGAATTAATGCCAGTTTTTATCCCGTTGAACGCTTCCCGCTGAAGTGATGAATGAAGCCATACTTAAAACCCGGCAAGAGATTCCGCTCTCTGACAATATTGTGGTGTACCGCTCGCGTTATAAGCACTTTGTGCTCGCGTCCCGTGGAGAGACGCCTCCCGGCTGGGGCGGAGCGGGATGTAAAAAGTGTAACGTACACACAGGCCGACAGATGTGGCGGAGGCTCTTGTTAGCTGCCTGCCCGCCCACCGAACGCGTAAACACTTCCTAGCGACACCGCCTTGTCTCGTCGTCTCCCTCCCTCCCCCTCCCCCCCCTCACCAAAATTCCCCAACCATCCACGCCTCTGCCACTACAGCAAAGCGTTCCTTTTCGTTGTGTGCCCTTTCCGCTGTCCGTTTTGTAAGGAAGTGAACGTGACCTGCGTGAATTGAAATGCCGAGCGCCGCGGCACGGTGTTCATGGCGCTTAGTCTAGCGGTTCTAGGCGCTCAGTCCGGAACCGCGCGACTGCTACGGTCGCAGGTTCGAATCCTGCCTCGGGCATGGATGTGTGTGATGGCCTTAGGTTAGTTAGGTTTAAGTAGTTCTAAGCTCTAGGGGACTGATGACCACAGATGTTAAGTCCCATAGTGCTCAGAGCAATTTGAACCATGGCGCTTGACAGAGATTCGGAATAGGAATCACTCAAAGTCTTAACCATCTAGCAAGGTCTAGTTTCCCTAAATCGCTTGAGGATGTTTCCTCTGGCAAAGTCAAACGACATGTTATGAAGCCATTAAGGTCTGAAAAGACTACCTCCGTTCTCATCATAAACCTCGCAGGTAGCTAAATGAATGAGGTAGACCAGGTTTTGCTTGAAGGTTAAATGCATAAATGTCTACAGAGTCGCAGACGCTCCTGTCTGTGATGCAGCGTCAAGGGTAACCGCAGCCATGGTCTCCGAGCTGATAGTTCATGCTGCTGCAAACATCGTCCAACTGTTCGTGCAGATGGTTGTTGTCTTGCAGACGTCCCCATCTGCTGACTCAGGGATCGAGACGTGGCTGCACGATCCGTTACAGCCATGCGGACAAGATGCCTGTCATCTCGACTGCTAGAGATACGAGGCCGCTGGGATCCAGCACGACGTTCCGTATTACCCTCCTGAACCCACCGATTCCATATTCTGCTAACAGTCATTGGACCTCGACCAACGTGAGCAGCAATGTCGCGATACGGTAAACCGCAATAGCGATAGGCTACAATCCGACGTTTATCAAAGTGGGAAACGTGATGTTACTCATTCCTCCTCCTTACACGAGGCATCACAGCAACGTTTCACCAGTCAACGCCGTTGTGTATGAGAAATCGGTTGGAAAGTTTCCTCATGTCAGCACGTTGTAGGTGTCGCCACCGGCGTCAAAGTTGTGTGACTGCTCTGAAAAGCTAATCATTTGCATATCGCAGCATCTTCTTTCTGTCGGTTAAATTTCGCGTCTGTAGCACGTCATCTTGGTGGTGTAGCAATTTTAATGGCCAGTAGTGTACTAGGTAACGATTAGAAACGTATGATTTCCCTGCTGGATGGTGATACTGTTGCTGTTCTTTTAATCTGGCCCTGTTTGTGTTTGGAACGTAGCAGAAGTTAGCCACATGGGAGGAAGAAAATTGTTGCATGAGATTTGTGATTTGACAACAGGAAAACAACCAAACATATAACGAGACCTGTTCGGGTAGCCGCGCGTATTGACACGACCGATTCCGGGATGGGGAGCTTCGCCAGCTCTGGATGGAATCCGCCCAGGTGATTAACGACGAGCAGTCGGTTTGCCAGATAGTCAGGATGTGGTTTTTAGGTGGTTTTCCACTTCGCACTAGGTGAATATTGGGCTGGTTCCCATATTCCGCCTCTGGTACACGCTACACAAACATTTACAACATGTTCTCCCACATGGACACGAAATTTACTCTAAGGTGCATGTACCAAATAAGACGTGGTTCCTAATAAGGCCCACTCTCATTTTCGAGCATAGAAAGTTTGAAAACAACGCTAAGTGTTTTCGGTAGTGATAGCTTGTTACATAGAGTGGCCAGGGCAACAACTATTTCCGCAACCGCTCTCGTGCCGGCCATTTTACTTTCAGTCGTGCTACGGCGTTCAACGGAGGAGGGCTGTTTCTTACTTTCACGGTACGCTTCATCTAATGCAATCGTTTCCGTTATGAAGCATTTTTACTAGTAAATATGTATTTACGAACAGAAAATTGTGCTGTATTAAGATAGTGGCGTTATCTTCCTAATAATAAGTTTCTTTTTAAACAATAAACGCACACGCGCTTTGCCGGCCGGTGTGGCCGAGCGGTTCTATGCGAAGGACCAAGCTGCTGGAAATGGTCCAGGAACGGCACGTATGTACTAACTGCATTACCCTGACAAACAAAAATTGCAACATGCAGTGGGCTCAAGTGGTGTTGCATTTTTCATTTAGGTAGGCCATGTGTGGTATTTGAACCCAATTAGATGTGGAGTTAATCGAGAAGTTCACATTTAAAACACGTTTGACCTAACTAGGACAATATTTCAACGTTCAAGACTGTGGAGGCTCGAAATCACGCATTCGCAGTTATCTTGCAAATGCACGTTTGTGGTCATGCGGTTATTGAGACTATTTGCATTATTTTGTGCTTCCATCCAAGTCAGTTTAGGCTACTAATTATAATATAGCGTGTATATCACATCGATATTTTAACGATGTGACAAGCTCCAGAACTTACCGCCAACCATGGAATCGCACTCCGTCGGGAACTCTTGGCTATTTATGGGAATTACGTTATATTTATCCTTATCTGAACAGGGTGGTGATATGTTGTTACCTCCATATTTCAACTGAGAAGCAGATGAATTTTGTTGCAGTAAGTGACGTAAAATTCAACTGAAGATGGAAGTAAAATATTCAGGCAAGAAGTCAACATCATACAGCTACAATGTTATGGATTACTGGTATAAAGGCATGGCATTTGTCTCTTTTATGTGGTGATGGAAAGGTAGGTGGTCAATGCAGACCAATACAGAATGGCCAAAAGCACTCTCCAAAGCTTGTAAGGGTGTTGCAAGGTAGGTTATTCTGAGAAATACTTGTTAAGGAAAAACAAAATCCTGCAACGGCCTGATTGGCTAACTTCAATGGTGATTAACAAGCAAATGGCGCAATGTGTTCGATTTTACAAAGAGTGCCTACTCTAAGCCATTGGCTCCTTACCTAGCTTGCATTCATCGTCAATCTCTTGCCCACCACAAAGCCCCAAGCGACTGGAAAAAAAACGCAGTAACTCCGCTATACAAAAAGGGTAAAAGAACGGACTCGCAAAATATCCCTACCTTCCGTTTGCTGCAGATTCCTTGAAAATATTCTCAGTTCGAATACAATAACCTTTCTTGAGACTAAGAAGCTTATGTGCATGAATCATGAATCAGCGTGGTTTTAGAAAACATTGCTCCTGCGAAACTCAGCTTGCCCATTTCTCACATGGTATACTGCGAGCGATTGATGAAGCCAAACAGTCAAATTCCATATTTCTAGGTTTCCGGAAAGCATTTGACTCGGTGGCCCATGGCAGGCTATTCACGAAGACGAGCGTAAGGAATAAGTTCACAGATGTGTGAGTGGCTCGAAGACTTCTTAAATGATAGAACCCAGTATGTCTTCGATTTATTGGGAGAATTTTAGGGAAGAGTGGTCCACCTGTAAACGAGGCCGTATGTAGGACGCTGCTGCGATCTACTCTTGAGTATTGTTTGAGTGTTGGGATCCTACCAGATCGGACTGAAGGAAGACATCGGAGCAATTCAGAGGCGGGCTGCTAGATTTTTTACCGGTGGTTTCTAACAACACGTAAGTGTTACGGAGATGCTTCGAAAACTCAAATGGGAATCCCCGGAGGGAAGGCGACGCTCTTTTCGGGAAACACTATTGAGAAAATTTAGAGAAGAGGCATTTGAAGCCGACTGCCGATTCTACTGTCGCCAAAATACGTTGCGCATAACGACCACGAAGATAAGATACGAGAAAGTAGTTCTCACACGGCGACATATGGACAGTCTTTTTTCCCTCGCTCTGTTTGCGAGTGGAACCGGAACGGAAATGACAAGCAATGGTACAGGGTACTCTCCCCCATGCACCGCATAGTGGCTTGCGGAATATCTATGTGAATGTGGATATGTCGAATTTTTTTCTTCACAATTGTTTCTCAGCACAACCTACACTGCAACACCATTACAAGCTTCGCAGAAATCTTCTGACCACCTTATATATTGTCGACTGGGAGATGTACCGGGTGATCAAAAAGACAGTATAAATTTGAAAACTGAGTAAATCACGGAATAATGTAGATAGAGAGGTACAAATTGACACACATGCTTGGAATGACATGGGGTTTTATTAGAACCAAAAAAATACAGACGTTCAAAAACTGACCGACAGATGGCGCTTCATCTGATCAGAATAGCAATAATTAGCATAACAAAGTAAGACAAAGCAAAGATGATGTTCTTTACAGGAAATGCTCAATATGTCCAACATCATTCCTCAACAGTAGCTGTAGTCGAGAAATAATGTTGTGAACAGCACTGTAAAGCATGTCCGGAGTTATGGTGAGGCATTGGCGCCGGATGTTGTCTTTCAGTATCCCTAGAGACGTCGGTCGATCACGATAAACTTGCGACTTCAGGTAAACCCAAAGCCAATAATCGCACAGACTGAGGTCTGGGGACCTGGGAAGCCAAGCATGACGGAAGTGGCGGCTGAGCACACGATCATCACCAAACGACGGGCGCAAGAAATCTTTCACGCGTCTAGCAATACTTTGTTTTTTTTTGTTCTAATAAAACCCCATGTCATTTCAAGCATGTGTGTCAATTTTTACCTCTCTACCTACATTATTCCGTGGTCTATTAAGTTTTCAAATTTATACTGACTTTTTGATCACCCGGTACATACGGGCCACCGTCACGGAGACTTGTGTCGCATCTCGGAGGACCTAGACGCGAGCGGACGAGCTGTCCCACCCTGCTGCTGCTGCTGCTGTTGCTTCCGTCACCACTTTTTGTGTGTGACGCTCGCGTGCGGCCGGCCAAGGTGACGCCGTTATAAATACCGCCAGTGGAGACGCAAGATGCTGCGCAACCCCCACCCCCGGCCGCTCCACTTGCTCCAGTAGCCGGGATGCGATGCTCGGGTCAGCCCGGAAAGAAAACTGGTCAGACATTCTGAGCTCGTAGCTGCTGGAAATGCTTATGAGCGGTGCGAAGGACCTTCCTATTACCCGGGTAATACCATCGAACAATGGACTTCATTAGTCAATGATTAACCATCTTAGAATATCCTTAGTTAGCGTCTTCAGCTCGTGGCCTAGTGGCTAGCGTTGATGCCCCTGGACCACGGGGTCCCGGGCTCGATTCCTGGCCGGGTCGGGGATTTTCTCCGCCTGGGGACTGAGTGTTTGTGTTGTCCTCAGCATCTCATCATCATTCGAGACGCAGCGAGCCTAGGCATGGAATGATTGAGAACTTGTACGGGCCCTGATGACCACGATGTTGACCACCCCACAAACCATCATCATCATCACCCTCGGCTAGCATAATGCTCGAACTTAAGTGCTATCGAGGCTAATTGTGTTTGGCTCGTGTTCAGCCAGCATAACGAGAGGTAAAGAACACATCTACCAGTCTGTCGTTTACACTCACTTCCTCTAGCTAGGGTATTCAATTTACTGATGGTCTCACAGTACTTTGCAGAGTTTATCGCGGTGACTTTAGGCATGAGTTCCAAATTCACCACATCTTGAACATCCCAGAATACAGTGAGCATGGCGTTGCCTGCCGATGGCATGTTCTTGAATTTCTTTGGCGTCGGTGACACCCTCTCAGGTACATTGAGCTGACCACCACCTTTTCCTTCATTACGAGCACAAACAACCCAAAGTCACACGTTGTTGATGACAACACAATCGTCGCGGTACACAGCTTTCTCCTTCTATACTTCTATGTAGGGCGACAATTATTGAACTATATGAAAAGAAAAACGTAAATTGGTTACAAGCTACCCCGTGCAGACACTTTATTCAACATGTAAACGTCGCTACGGATAACCGGATTTAGGTTATGACATTTTAGATATGCCTGCTATCATTGGCGATGATGTGCCGCAGGCTGGAACCGTGCGACCGCTACGGTCGCAGGTTCGAATGCTGCCTCGGGCATGGATGTGTGTGATGTCCTTAGGTTAGTTAGGCTTACGTAGTTCTAAGTTCTAGGGGACTGATGACCATAGATGTTAAGTCCCATAGTGCTCAGAGCCATTTGAACCATTTTTGATGTGCCGCAGGCGAATGGCGACGTTCTGCATGACCCGCTGAAGCGTCGGAACATCGATGCTGTAGATGACCTGAATGGCTGTTTCCAGCTCAGCAATGGTTTTGGGGTTCTTGCTGTACACCATGTCGTTAACATAGCCCGACAAAAAGGAGTCGCAAGAGTTCAGATCCGGAGAATATGACAGGCAATCGAGGCCCATGCCAATGGCCTCTGGGTACCCCAGAACCAGAAAGCGGTCCCTAAAGTGCTCCTCCAGGGTATCAGAAACTCTCGTGCTTCGATGGGGTCGAGCTCCGTCGTGCATGAACCACATCCTGTTGAATATGGGAATGAAATCATCTTCCACAATCTTCACGTACCGTTTAGCAGTCACCATGCCATCAAGGAATATCGCACCGATTATTCCGTGACTGGACACAGACACCACACAGTTACCCGGTGAGGGTGAAGAGACTTATTGATCGCGAAATGCAGATACTCAGTCTCCCAGATGCGCCAATTTTGCTTATTGACGAACCCATCCAATTAAAAGTGGGCTTCGTCTCTAAACCAAACCATACAATCCCCATCATTCCCCGTATCCAACCATGCTGTTTGAACGTCATAACGCAAAACAGTTCAGAGGTTATGACGATTTTATTTCATACAGCTCAATAGTTCTCACTCTGTAGTTAACCTTACGTCACACACTGACATGTTACGCGCTTCATTTCGGAGCCCTCTAGCGGCAGGGATTGCAACTTGCGTCAATGAAGTGGGAAAGTCAACCGCTTAACATGCATGACATGCAATATCTCTTTACTTTTCAGCACGCCATCGTATAATTCGAGGCTCTAGCGTGTCGTTTTAGCCCCATATTTATGTTACATATACAATTTCTCCAAAAAGCTCAAAGTACAGGACACATCATGCTTGATCTCTCAAGCAGAATCTAACACTTTGTTCAAATGACAGTGAGCCTCGATTGCGAGAAATTGGATGTAGTTAATTAAAATTCAACAACCGGCTTTTGTATTCGGGAGTAATTGGGGAAAAGAAGAGGGGGAAAGGTAGAATAACTGAGCTGATTGAGAAATATGAGATGATTGAGAAATATGAAGTGTGTTTTCGTGATGCTGGAACTATCGTCCAGAGACAACAGAAAAGCAAAAGAGTAACAGAGGAAAGTAGAAATCTTCGCTCTAGCCAAATGCAGACATGAGAATAATGACGACTCCGCTTAGCAGCATCTCACCCGTCGGCCTTTGAAGAGGCACGTCATCCTATCATTCCTACACACACGAGGGAGTAGAGAGGACAAATACCGACGTGTTTCTCTTATTTTCTGTTATTAGATATGTACCCACGGACGGGTAACAGAACCTCCAATGTTCTCAGTAGTCATACTATTTATCGCTTACAGTCAGTAGCGCTCTGAGATTGTTCACTGATGACGTTGTTCTATTATTAACATGGAAATAAGTGGCTAACATAGATATTTTTGGGAGAAATATGCGAAAGTTGGTGTATGCGTAAAGGAGATCGCAAACGACACGTGAGGGCGACCACATCTAAAGTAGGCCTACTTTCCAGTATTTGATATCCTTGTTAAGTAGGGTAGACAGCTGATTTCAAACGAATCCAAACTGCACTGCTAAGTTATTAGAAAGCCAGTTTTGCCCATGGGAGGGCGTAACAGAGTTGTTCAGGGAATTTAAAAACGGGGTCTTTGCCAGAAAGCCAATCGAGGAAGAGTGCACAATTCTGATGCCTCCATCTAATACCTCGCGTTGGAGCAAAGGGGCTAAGGAAGACAGATTAGGGCGCGTACCGAAGTGTCATTTTTCATCGCTACGAGCAAGTTATACCACCATGGTTTGAGCTGTGTCCGCCCCTGGTAGCTGAGTGGTCAGCACGACGGAATGTCATACCTAACGGACCGGGTTCAGTTCCTGGCTGGGTCGGGGATTTTCTCCACTCAGGGACTGGGTGTTGTGTTGTCCTTATCATCATCCTTTCATCCCCATTGACACGCAAGTCGCCGAAGTGGCGTCAACTCGGCAGACGTGCACCAGGCGAACGGTCTACACGACCGGAGGCCCTAGCCACACGGCATTTCCATTTATATTGAGCTGTGGCTCGCTCGGTGAATATTTAGACGTAGAAGTAACAAGATCAGGTAACAGGCAGGAGTAGAATTAATAATTGTGACTGAAACGCAACTGGAGTTGCGTTCGACGTACAGCCACCAGGCGAATCTATGGCAAATGAGCCAAGAAAGTTCTTATCTGGATTCCAAGAGGCAAAAAAAGGGACGAAAACGTAATGAAAGCTGGGTGGACGACATTATAAAACATGCAGAAACAACCTGAGTACTTATAGCTGAAGCTAGTAATGTAAGGAAAACTGTAAAGGAGGCCTTTTCCCAGGAGTGGGAGCGAAGTGGTAATATGACGAAAGTAACAAAGCTGACTTGTTACTGGCGTCTTCTCAGAGTAGCTTCAAGGCGAACAGTCGGCTAAGAATTGACTTTTACAAGTCCCTATAAGGTTTTGCGGTAATTTGTTACTCCCTAATTTCTATTGGGTCTACTTTTGGTTCTTGTCGCTTTGTTACTTTTTTTAAGTGGTCTTTTCTTCAGAATCCTGTTCTTCATCGTATAAGTTTCATTCCTACGCTTCGTATTTTACCGGACACTATTTTTATAGTTACTACCATGAAGAAGTGCTGGAGGAGCCACAGTTTTGTAAAGTTTTACCCTCTTTTCTTGTCTGCTCTTATTTTTAAATACGTTACGAATGGTGTCACATATATTTACAAACCTAGTCAATTCGACAAGTAGATCTTTATTACTGTTTCGGCCAGTTTGACATTCCAAATAAATGGACTAAATTTGTTCTAAAATCACATCATCCGCAATAATTTTCCGTCCAATCGGATCTTTACTCCAGATAGCCATCATTTTAGTCTTAGAAATCTTACCATTTACTGAGAATCTTCACATAGTACAGCCGGGCATAGGAGCAAGATAATGAGTGCAATATGTTCCATTCAGTACTCAATGATACTGTGCCAGCTTAGGTACTGTTTGGGGTAGGGGGTGGGGGTTTGTTCCGTCACATAAATATTTGTTCTGTTAATGTCAGCTACTCAATAGACTACATCAGTGTCTATTGAAAGCACGATATTTGGAATTTTATGAAATGCCTGGCCGGCAACTGAAGAGGCCATTGAGGACGAATAGTTGTTCAAGTCACTTGTTATGTTACGCTTCCCAGTAGGTGTTTCGGAGGATCAAATGTCCATCATCAGGTGCATTTTTGTCTGTTATTAAGTCATTGTTTTATGTCTAGGGCCTACGACTTTCCGCGTAATGTGTACTACGGTCTTTCCGCGGTCACAGACTGCTTTTCCAATCGCATTTACGTAACATCCGTGCCTTGTCAACTGACATAAAATGCACCTGATGATGGAGGTATGATCCTCCGAAACACACACTGGGAAGTTTAATGTAATAAATGTGTCTGGTTACAGCAACACGTATCTTCAATTGATATTCATATCGGTTACAGTCAAACATGCCTCCCACATGTTGACATTTAAAAACATTTCTTCCTTCCCGATAACGAACTACAGCTGAAGTTTGTCAGCCTACTCCGAGCTCACCGTAGCGGAGAAGCCAGAGACGCAGACAACAGAGTGCTCTCCTTCCTCCCCGCTGGTCGTGTGTGTGTGTGTGTGTGTGTGTGTGTGTGTGTGGTGGGCGCGCGAGTTCCTGTGGGCTGTGAAATGAGATTTCCGCGAACCGATCGGCCACCCGCAACCACCTGTCGCATCCTCAGGGCCCATTGTCGGCGCAGAGATTTATCTGCGCTCCGCGGGACGGTGCCGCTGGCCCGGGCGAAGGCGCGCGTTTGAGAAATGGCACGCCGCGACAGCGGAGGACAGTCGTCCCAGCAGGAACTTGCAGAAATCCCGAGGGGTCAGAGATTACACGTCCCGTAGCGGGATGCATTCTTTTTGTTATCAGATTGGTTCCTGGAGCGTGGCTTTGTAATTTATGAAAACCATACGTCATCGGTGTCGATTCTGAATCGTTTTAGCATCAATGCTGTGTCCAGCATCTTTATACTCTTTTTACTTTTGCTATAGCGAACCTATTGTGATGGTAGCCACGTTTACTTCATCAAGCATCCTTAAAAATCGTTTCGGTCCCTTTTGAAGTCTTTCACGAGACTAATCTGATATATTGCCCTCTACACGTTTTGCAATGTTACTCATGTTCTTCTTCCTATCTTTTGATGGCAGTACATTTTTTCTTTTTAATGTGTCCGTAATATTCTTAGCTCAACTTAGTTTACATTACATGTGCATTCAGCAATGTGGTGCCATCTGCCGGAAAAAAGTCCGGTCTTCCTGAACGTCATTAACTGTACGCTAGATGGATGCCAACACCGTTTTAAGTTTTGGCATTATTACTAACTTTTGCTCTCGGATAAAAATTGTGATAAATAATTTAAAATTTTTTTTTAAATTTTTTAAAATTTTTTCGATGGTGTGCTTCTCATCTATGTTTGTTCCTTTTTACTAATTTGTACAATCGCTTTTTGGCGTATATAACTGTACTATGTGGTTGACAAAATCTTTGTCAATATATCCATTTCATGTAAATATTGTAGTATTACATCATTATATTTTATCTCACTTTGTATGTCATACCTCTCTCTCCTTCTTCTCATTTTTATTTTAGCTGTATCTTTTCGCATAGAGGGCGGGTTTGCTTTGCAGCGCCCCCTTATGGTTTCTCGCTGTCATAGTCAGTTCTCGATGTATCACTTTATGTTTGACCTCTGCTTAAAACGGTATTACTACTCAGGGCACGTAGTGGTTGAAAGGTAAATTTGTATGTTCATTTTAAATGGTTTAATGCGTCTATATACATTTAATTGGTTTACGTTGTTTTATGTACATTTATTCATTTATTCACTGTTATTAATTATTTTTATTCTTGTATTTGTAGCACCGATGATGGCTGTTAATCAGTTGAAATCGATTTGCAAAACTGAATAAATAAAACATGGTTTCTCGACTGGTTGCTGCATATTTAGTAATTTTTTTCTTTTTGTCGTAGCCCTTATGTGAAGTTGAATCTGACTTTAATTTTCTCTGTTACCTATTTTAATCAACTACAGTCAAGTTTCCAGTTTATTTTTACGTCTCACGTACCTTCAATGAAAAAACAAGACTGCACATCTTTCACGATCCTCAAAGGTCTATACCGGTGATTCCGTGACGATGTTGCAAACTTACAGAGATGTACAATGGCAAATGTATCTATTTGAGGTAAGGGAGCTAGTCCGGAGACGACCGAGTATAAGCGAAAAACTGATGTTCCGCCTTACCCATGCGCCGCGCTCAAACTAAGAGCCCAACTCCTGAACCCTAATCATGGCTTACAGAACTGCCGATTAATACTCCCCAGTAGTTTCAGATAATTTAACCTGTTGATGTCCTAGTAACGGTGAACTTAAATTGACGTCAGAGGGACGAAAAACCCTAAGTCTACGGTACAATAATAAGAAATTCCAGTTACCTGCACAAGTTTCACAAGCTTCTGCATTTACAACAGCTGTTCAGAATGGCGTCTCCCAGGGTCAATGCAGATAAGGGATCGTCGCACGAAGTTCTGTCGTACCCATTCTAATATCCCCGATCATCATCTGAACAGTGTAGCAGGCAGCGAGAATTCTCGCCAGGAGATCCTCTTCAGTCTCGACAGGCGTCTCGCATACAAGACTTTCCACATGATCCCACAAAAGAAACTAAAGAGGAGTGAGATCACGTGATTGTGCTGGCCACGAAACAGGACCTCTCCTTTTCGGGGAATATCTGAGTGTCCGATCCAGGTGTTCAAGAACCGTCAGTCCAAAATGAGGTGAGGTTCCATGATGTTGGAACCACATCCTGTGATGAACCACATTCTCTTGTTGTTGTTGTTGTGGTCTTCAGTCCTGAGTCTGGTTTGATGCAGCTCTCCACGCTACTCTATCCTGTGCAAGCTTCTTCATCTCCCAGTACGTACTGCAGCCTACATCCCTCTGAATCTGCTTAGTGTATTCATCTCTTGGTCTCCCTCTACGATTTTTACCCTCCACGCTGCCCTCCAATACTAAATTGGTGATCCCTTGATGCCTCAGAACATGTCCTACCAACCGATCCCTTCTTCTAGTCAAGTTGTGCCACAAACTCCTCTTTTCCCCAATCCTATTCAGTGCCTCCTCATTAGTTATGTGATCTACCCAACTAATCTTGAGCATTCTTCTGTAGCACCACATTTCGAAAGCTTCTATTCTCTTCTTGTCCAAACTAGTTATCGTCCATTCTCTTATAACTTCCGATTCAGTAGTTTCTGGACCATGGTCCCGTACCTCAAATTGATACATTCATCCATCCCCTTCACCCCTGAAAGTTTATAATCCCATCACGGAATCATCTTGTAGACCGGCTCCAAATTTCCATACCTTCGGCACCTTCCTCGTGTGGGCAACAGAAAAAATTATCATAGCTTACGTTGTTAATTACAAGCAGAAACGCCAACGGCTTTGTCACAGTGGTAACACCGGTGCCTGTCAGCGCTGTCGAGCTTGGCTGACACGTGGATGGGTGACTGTCCAGTCTGCCGAGCGTTATTGGCAAGCATGATGTATTCAGCCATTGTGATGTCAGTTGAGGAGCTATTTGACTGAGACGTAGCTGCTCCGATCACGGAAACTGTCAACGCCTGAGAGACCGGTGTGCTGATCAAATGCCCCTCCATATCAGCATCCAGTAATGCCTTTCGGCTGAGGATGACACGGTGGTCGGTTGGTATCGTTGAGGCTTTGTTCGGAAGGACTTTAGTTTAGTTTTAGTAAAGCAGAAACAATTAACTGTCTCCTAGAATTACGATTATTAATTTCAGTTCCTCAACTATTTACAACAGTTGTCCGTCATGAAGCAACATTGACGAGGGGAAACGGTATGGCCATCTGCTTAATAGTATGTCCGTCTATCTTCGAAACGCAATATAGCAGCGGGACCGCGTGGCGCGGATTTGGCAGGTCATTGATGGACCAGATGTCCACGCACGGGTCACGCAATTCCCCTTAATTACGCGTCAGTTGCGTGTGGGCGCGTAGCTGGCGCCCGAATATGTCCCAGACGACCCAACTGGCTGTTTCTGAGATGCTGGTGCACAGGTGCCACGCGATAACAATCTGCCCTTTGTCAAAGTCACGTATGTCAATAGATTTCTCTATTTGCTGGCCATACCGTTGCTACAATGACTGATCCCCTCTGTTTGGCGTTTACAAATT